>NC_059198.1:9133185-9313568 GCF_020615455.1 Coregonus clupeaformis
GAGAGAGAGAGAAACAGAGAGAGAGAGAGAGAGAGAGAGAGAGAGAGAGAGAGAGAGAGAGAGAGAGAGAGAGAGAGAGACAGAGTTCCAAGGACAATCCTAAAAAGTCAACCAGCAGCCCCAGTGTCTGTCCAAAGCCAGGGTTCCTACACTGTTTCATGTCCTGACTCTGGTCACTATGGGAACAGACTGACTCCTTTCCTTCTGCCTTTTCACTGTCACCATGTGCTGCCATTTCATCACAATCTATTCTTCAACACCTCCGATATAAATATATATATTTTTTTTTTCACCTTTATTTAACCAGGTAGGCCAGTTGAGAACAAGTTCTCATTTACAACTGCGACCTGGCCAAGATAAAGCAAAGCAGTGCGATAAAAACAACAACAACACAGAGTTACATATGGAATAAACAAAACGTACAGTCAATAACACAATAGAAAATCTATATACAGTGTGTGCAAATGTAGTAAGTTATGGAGGTAAGGCAATAAATAGGCCATAGTGCAAAATAATTCCAATTTAGTATTAACACTGAAGTGATAGATGTGCAGGAGATGATGTGCAAAAAGAGATACTTGGGTGCAAATTAGCAAAATAAATAACAATATGGGGATGAGGTAGTTGGATGGGCTAATTACAGATGGGCTGTTTACAGGTGCAGTGATCGGTAAGCTGCTCTGACAACTGACGCTTAAAGTTAGTGAGGGAGATAAGAGTCTCCAGCTTCAGAGATTTTTGCAGTTCGTTCCAGTCATTGGCAGCAGAGAACTGGAAGGAATGGCGGCCAAAGGAGGTGTTGGCTTTGGGGATGACCAGTGAGATATACCTGCTGGAGCGCATACTACGGGTGGGTGTTGCTATGATGACCAATGAGCTAAGATAAGGTGGGGATTTGCCTAGCAGTGATTTATAGATGACCTGGAGCCAGTGGGTTTGGCGACGAATATGTAGTGAGGGCCAGCCAACGAGAGCGTACAGGTCACAGTGGTGGGTAGCGTATGGGGCTTTGGTGACAAGACGGATGGCACTGTGATAGACTACATCCAATTTGCTGAGTAGAGTGTTGGAGGCTATTTTGTAAATGACATCGCCGAAGTCAAGGATCGGTAGGATAGTCAGTTTTACGAGGGCATGTTTGGCAGTATGAGTGAAGGAGGCTTTGTTGTGAAATAGGAAGCCGATTCTAGATTTAACTTTGGATTGGAGAGGCTTAATGTGAGTCTGGACGGAGAGTTTACGGTCTAACCAGACACCTAGGTATTTGTAGTTGTCCACATATTCTAAGTCAGACCCGCCGAGAGTAGTGATTCTAGTCGGGCGGGCAGGGGCTATATCTGTTCTTAGTTCTGAATGTTTTGAATGGGGCATGCTTATTTAAGATGGAGAGGAAAGCACTTTTAAAGAACAGATATAGCCCCTGGTTCACCCCAGACTTGACTGCCCTTGACCAGCACAAAAACATCCTGTGGCGTACTGCATTAGCATCGAACAGCCCCCGCGATATGCAACTTTTCAGGGAAGTCAGGAACCAATATTCACAATCAGTTAGGAAAGCAAAGGCTAGCTTTTTCGAACAGAAGTGTGCATCCTGTAGCACTAACTCCAAAAAGTTTTGGGACACTGTAAAGTCCATGGAGAATAAGAGCACCTCCTCCCAGCTGCCACTGCACTGAGGCTAGGAAACACTGTCACCACCGATAAATCTACGATATCTATGCAATAGATCTTCCACCTCTGCTCTATACATAGTAGACATACATAATACTGCCCTGGTAGCCAGTGCCTTGGTAAATACTACATCTATAGACTGACTGAGTCCACACTGACTGCTGTACTGTTAAGAGCACCACTGAAGGTTGAACTACAAACATTACACTACTATTACATAAAATACTATACACACTGTAGGCTACCTCTACTCTCACATTTGACTAGACTAGACTATAGCACTTCATAGTAGCATGAAACACAGTCTTCAACCTCACCCCTCAGAGTGGAGAGAACAATTTCAGAGTGTCTGTGATGCACCTCTTACTGCAGACAGTGTACTACAAACTGGAGAGTGTTCAGGTCAGTCCCTAGTGGACACTAGGCAGCATTGCGCTCTGTGAGATTCAGCACCTCTCCATACAGGACAGCTCCCCACAGCTAAAACAGCATGTTCAAGTGGCCACACTACACAATTCACACCAGCTGAAGAGGATGAACCCAAATTCTTAAACTAAGCCTGCCCTCCTGACATCTACCACACAGCACACACCTACATCAGTTACAATACAATACAATTATATCAGCAATGAATACCCAGAAACAAATACAAAAAGAGAGATAGCACTGCCAATAAAACTGCCTAAATTGTGATGTTTATCTCTGGGTGCTCATTTAAACGTTCATTTTGAAAACATCCAATATCCTGTCGTTCATTGTGTTCGAGCTATTTCACTTTGAATGCACCCAAGCATAGGAGAGTAATGAACTGAACTCTAAATTGAAAATGGAGTGTGTAAGTGTGTGGGTGCACGCATGTGTGTGTGCCTAAGATGGTTGAAAGACACAGGGAAGAGAGGGCCCACTGTGAGAAAATGTGTTTTTGACACCAGCTCCCAGGGCTGTTCCCAGAGGACAGTGAGTGACAACAGATACCACTAGCTGTCCTCCGAGAGAATGAGAGGAGAGGAGAAGACAATATGAGAAAATGAGAAACCAGAGGGAGGAAGAGAAGGAAGATATTAGGATGAGCGATGGTGACACACAGTGCCAAAACAAAGCCATGGAGTGCATGGGAGTACATGTGACATGGGGACAAATGCTCTGAGAAACACAGATATAATATTTCTCATGGCTCTTCAACCAGTGTCATATTCATGCATCTCAGCCTCCACACTAATGAAGAGAGCAGAGCACAGTGCAGCTGAGCTGACAGGCCACAGTAGTGTTATAGCAGGCCTGGACACTATCATACAGCACAGAGGACAGACAGACTCAGAGAGAGGGAGCACAAATGAGGGCGGAAGACAAAGAGAAGAGGGTATAGAGACACAGGAGAGGGAGGGATAGAGGAAGACAGCAGGTTTTACACAGAGACAGACAAATGGGGAAGGGCAGAAAGAAAGAGAGAGAGAGAGAGAGAGAGAGCGAGAGAGAGAGAGAGAGAGAGAGAGAGAGAGAGAGAGAGAGAGAGAGAGAGAGTGCTGGAGGAAGGACACAGAGAGAGCTAGCCTGTCAGAGAGCTGACTAGAAAAAATTGATAGAGTTCAGAGATAGGAGAAGAAGATAGAAGACAGATAGAGGAGGAGGAGGCAGGGAGAGGAGAGAGAGAGAGAGAGAGAGAGAGAGAGAGAGAGAGAGAGAGAGAGAGAGAGAGAGAGAGAGAGAGAGAGAGAGAGAGAGAGAGAGAGAGAGAGAGAGAGAGAGAGAGAGAGAGAGAGAGAGAGAGAGAGAGAGCGAGAGAGAGAGAGGGAGGGAGGGAGGGAGGGAGGGAGGGGGAGGGAGAGGGAGGGAGAGAGAGAGAGAGAGAGAGAGAGAGAGACATTTGAAATGTCTTTATTCTTTTGAAACTTCTGAGTGTAATGTCTACTGTTAATATTTATTGTTTATTTTACTTTTGTTTACTATCATACTTCACTTGCTTTGTGCAATGTTAACACAGCCATGCCAATAAAGCCCTTAAATTGAAATTGAATTGAATTGAGAGAGAGAGAGAGAGAGAGAGAGAGAGAGAGAGAGAGAGAGAGAGAGAGAGAGAGAGAGAGAGAGAGAGAGAGAGAGAGAGAGAGAGAGAGAGAGAGAGAGAGAGAGGGAGGGAGAGAGAGAGAGAGAGAGAGAGAGAGAGAGAGAGAGAGAGAGAGAGAGAGAGAGAGAGAGAGAGAGAGAGAGAGAGAGAGAGAGAGGGAGAGAGAGAGAGAGGATTATTTTCAATAGAGAGCTGAGGATTTGGAAGAAGGAGACAAGGACTGGGAGCCAGGAGTGAGAGAGAGAGATCATAGTAGAAAAGCGGATAGAAAGAGAAAAGGAACATGGCAGATCTGATTAGAGAGATGGAGAGGGGAACATGGCTGAGGAGAGAGAGGAGAGAGAGGATGGGAGAGATAGAGAGGACCGGGAGATAATGGGGAAAAGAGGCAATGGTAGAAAAGGGAGGAGAGTGGGTTGAGAGAAAAAGACTGAGAAAGGAAGCTGAGATAGACTGTTGAAGTGGAAGGGAGCGCGAAGAGGGCAGAACAGGGAGAAGGGAGGAGGAGAAGAGACAGCAGGAGGTGGACTGGGGTGAGAGGGCAAAATAAAAGGGTTGAGGGAGGCGAACACGAAAGGAGAAAAGTGAGCGGTTAAGTGGAGAAATGCAAGGAGAATATGCTAATTTAGTTTGAAGAGAGAAGTCATGATGACTCACAGATAATAGGCCTTAATGAATAAGCCCTACGAGGAGAAGAGATGAGATGGAAGAGAGAGAGATACATGGATTAGATTAGATATTTCCTATAAGCGATAGAGATCTCTTCCACTGCTTATCTCCTCTCAACAAAGTCTTATCTTTCAGCACTCTCCTTGGAAAGCTGCAATTTAGTTAAGGGTCATATCGTACCTTTGATTGTACTCCAGGGAGGCAGAGTCAGACTGACTGGACTTCCTGGTGATCAGTGCGGTTGATTGACCCTCTCCATCCTCACCCACAGTCCATCTCCTACTGAGAGGTAGTGTCAGTGAGATAAGTAAGATTCTGTGTGGTCCTTAGTGGTTCAGTAACGGTTCAAGGTTGTTCTGTGAGCCAGGTTCATAGCATGGGTCACACTCCCATTAACATATTAGATTGATATAGTGCTGACAAGTGGTCAAAGCGCTTTAAATCCACAGCCAATGTGGATCCAAAGCCATGTCATCTGGTCTGTAATGTCCCACCAACATTGTCTGTGACGTGTCATTTACCCTCCCCAATCAATCTCTCTCGCTATACCTCTCTCTCTCTCTCTCTCTCTATTTCTCTCTCTCTTTCAGCCTCTCTTTTACTGTATGTAGGACAAAGCGTGTATATAGATAGATATTTTCAGTGTCTTGGTCCCCTGGAAATTTCACTGGGAAACTTCCAAGGAACAGATCGGCCCACTTTCAGGCCACTAAACTGGAGCGGACAATTTCTCTCCCTCCCTCTCTAGCCCCTCTCTCTCTAGCATACACACACACACACACACACGCACACACGTATGCATGCACACACATGTACACACACACACAGCCAACCATATGTGTAAAGTTTGACCTTTCCGATACAGTTCCAGCATGAGTAAGGGGCTAATTGGGAGCTAATATAATCCTTCTCTGTCAGTTATGGCCTCCAGCCTTCTGCTACATGTCAGAGAACAAGTCATCAAACTGTCAGCCAGGAGACCCCGCCCACAGGAGATTAAAAAGGTTAGGTAATGCTGATCACACACTCTCGCTACAAACAGTGATCAAAAAACAATGACCAAAGACTCCCTCCACACGCCAACCCTCCCACACAGTTATGTTAGAGGGAGGGAAGGTGAATATTCATAGATTACATCTCTCCTTCCAAGCATAATATTTCTGTCAGGCAACAGTAGCAGGACACATGGAGAGGATTCAGCAATTCAGCGATTTGGGGAATCCATAAAACTATACTGAACACCCCTACGGTACACAACTCATGGGTGGATAAAGAAAGTACACAAAGCAGCAACTACAAAAGAAAGAGAGGAAATCAGAATCTGCACCTCCTGAGGCTCAAAAGTGACCTCATAGTCCATTTAGTTAGTCAGGTGGACTACTACAGTACTACAGTACGTTCTGCCTGTTACCTCCAGGCTCCACATTCAATCTAAAGATGTCACAGGAAACAGTGTGAACAGGCTCTTAGTGATGACCTCATCCACAGCCAGGCAGCTCACTCTCTCTCTGCTGCCTATTCCAGGAGCTGACTAATACCAGCTGCAGCTCCCCCTCGCCGGCCTGTTGGTCTGGAAGCAGAGTGATGACATCACACACAGAGGCAGGTCCCCCTGTCTGCCTGCCTGCCTGCCCACCCGCCTGAGTCCCTGCCTGCCTGACCACCCGCCTGCCTCCCTCCCTCCCTGCCAGGCAGCTCTAGTGGGGACCATTATCTGGCAGTGTAGTGGAGGGGCTCATGAATAAACGAAGGGTAGTGGGAGTAGCTGTAGGGGAGGGGACTGAGGAGCAGACGAGGGATGTGAAATATTAAAGGGAGATGCTGCTCTGCTCCAGGCCTGTATGCAGGGGAACAGGAGGCTACATGTCACCCCCAGCTCTGCCCCTCACAATAACCGTATTTAGGGTTTCTGAGCCTGGAAACACACTAGCCTTGGATGGTCATAAATCTATACGTGCTTTAGCCAGCTCCTCCAAATATGGTTGTCATGCCATACAGTACATGTTAGTAAGAGGAGTTGGCAACAGATCTGAAAATGAGACCAGGCTAGTAGAACATCTGATTGTCTCTTATGTTTGTCAGCATGATGGCTTTGGAAGTCGTGTCCAAGAACAGCTCCATCAGCTAACTAGGAGAGAACATAGACGTGGTGATGTCATCCCACTGGGAATGGACCAAAGCTGTGTGTGTGATGAGCAGGCAGGTTTCAGACAATCTAACTTAAGGCTGGTTTTATGTGCTGGCTGTAATGAAACACCTGTAACTAGGGAGCAGGGATTACATAGATTCATAGTCAGAGACAGAAACGGACAGAGAGTAAAAGACAAATTGAAGAGCAGAGCAGAGAGCTGGTGTGCGTTACAAATTGCACACTATTTCCTTCATAGTATATATATCTGGAATAGGGTGCCATCGGTTCATAGTATATATATATGGAATAGGGTGCCATCGGGGCACAGTAGGCTGGACAGAGCTGTCATTGAGTGGGATGGGGGTATTTGACAGAGACATTTATTTACAGTGGGTTTGACAGCTCCCTAAGGTACTACAGTGGCTGAATCAGCAGTTTGCACTGGGATGTTCGGTGGTATAGCACTGTTGGGAGGCTTTTGAACAGATAAGAAATGTCCAGATTAAAAAAAGGTCTGCGTATGCTTTCAGTTTGTGTCTGCTTTTGAATTAATAAAGACATCCTCAACTGGTATGCAGAGCTATAGTTTAGTTTTGTCTGAGACTGGAACAAATACAATTCAGTAATGTTTTTCCTAACATCTTAGATTTTTCAGCACTTACACTTATACATCTTGTATGACATCCTGGTCCTTAAACAAAATATCTGTGTTGAGACTAGCCTAATCCCATACGACTCCAATACCTTTGCTCTAGTGAATGACTTCCGTCAGGATATCTCCTTAGTTGGGTTAGAAGTGACTAGTGACAGATAATTGATGAGGGAAGACAGAGAGCTGAATGACTGGACGACACTGATTACGTCTGACTTCATAAACTCCACCATGTAGGGAGAGACAGCATAATGTATATTGTCCTAATCTATTCTATGTAGGCCAATCAATATGGCTTCACATTCAATTACTTGTATAGCTCTTTTGCTTCTCTCACCTCTGTTTTGCTCTCTCTCTCTCTCTCTCTCTCTCTCTCTCTCTCTCTCTCTCTCTCTCTCTCTCTCTCTCTGTTGTCTTTTTTCTCTCCTTTCAATCTCCACCTTTTTATATATCCCATTATCCTCCTTTCTGTCAGCTATGTGCCACTTTTTAATATCAGTGTCTCCATTCTCCTCCATCCCCTACTCCTCTCCTCTCCTCTCCTCTCCTCTCCCTCTCCTCTCCTCTCCTCTCCTCTCCTCTCCTCTCCTCTCCTCTCCTCTCCTCTCCTCCCCATCCACTTTCTTTCACACTTCCACTTCACCTCTTAATTGTGTTTGTGTTTTAAATCATTTAATACGCTGGAAAAGCAGAAAAGACACATTAATTTTTCTCTTTGTTGAATTATGCCTGCATACTGTCCCAAATCAGCAGAGTAGTTCTGAAAATGGAGGGGGGGGGATATATGAGTTGAAATACACAGAATGTGACATCATATAACCATATTATGGGTATAAAATGTATGTGTGTGTGTATGTGTGTGTGTACTTTTCCGAAGAAAACTTTCAAAATAGGAAGCCTTTAGCGGTGAGGAGAAGGAAGAATCCTGATGCATGTGTGTTCAGTGTGTGAGTGTGTGTCTCTTAGGAGCCCTCTGCCAGGCAGTTATGTCCTCAGCTGTTAGATCTGTGCGGTAGCCCTCCATTCCTGGTACACTTAACACCTGCATGTGGAGAGGATATCTCATACATCAATTCCCATTCATACTGCCACAGCCCAGCCCCTCCACTGTTACTATAAATACTGCCAAATCACAGCCCCTCCACGGTTACTATAAATACTGCCAAATCACAGCCCCTCCACTGTTACTATAAATACTGCCACAGCACAGCCCCTCCACGGTTACTATAAATACTGCCACAGCACAGCCCCTCCACGGTTATTATAAATACTGCCACAGCACAGCCCCTCCACGGTTACTATAAATACTGCCACAGCACAGCCCCTCCACGGTTACTATAATACTGCCACAGCACAGCCCCTCCACGGTTATTATAAATACTGCCACAGCACAGCCCCTCCACGGTTACTATAAATACTGCCACAGCACAGCCCCTCCACTGTTACTATAAATACTGCCACAGCACAGCCCCTCCACGGTTACTATAAATACTGCCACAGCACAGCCCCTCCACGGTTATTATAAATACTGCCACAGCACAGCCCCTCCACGGTTACTATAAATACTGCCACAGCACAGCCCCTCCACTGTTACTATAAATACTGCCACAGCACAGCCCCTCCACTGTTACTATAAATACTGCCACAGCACAGCCCCTCCACGGTTACTATAATACTGCCACAGCACAGCCCCTCCACTGTTACTATAAATACTGCCACAGCCCACCCCCACCACTGTTACTATAAATACTGCCACAGCACAGCCCCCTCCACTGTTACTATAATACTGCCACAGCACAGCCCCTCCACTGTTACTATAAATACTGCCACAGCCCAGCCCCACCACAGTTACTATAAATACTGCCACAGCACAGCCCCTCCACAGTTACTATAAATACTGCCACAGCACAGCCCCTCCACTGTTACTATAAATACTGCCACAGCACAGCCCCTCCACTGTTACTATAAATACTGCCACAGCACAGCCCCTCCACTGTTACTATAAATACTGCCACAGCACAGCCCCTCCACGGTTACTATAAATACTGCCACAGCACAGCCCCTCCACGGTTACTATAATACTGCCACAGCACAGCCCCTCCACGGTTACTATAAATACTGCCACAGCACAGCCCCTCCACGGTTACTATAATACTGCCACAGCACAGCCCCTCCACTGTTACTATAAATACTGCCAGCAGAGCGTATATTATTAATGTACAATGCCGCCCCAACCAATCCAGCCTGCACATCGCAAATTCATCATCACTGCTAAACTTTATAATCCTCCACCGCTGGTTCTTAACCCACAGCCACAAACACATTCAAACACATACAAACACACAGAAACACATACAAACACACACAAACACATACAAACACACACAAACGCATACAAACACACACAAACACATACACACACATACAAACACATACACACACGGTCACACACGGTCACACACAGCCATGGTCACACACACACTGATGCTGGCAGCTCTGACCAAGGACAAGAGTTCACTGATGATGGGGCGGTGGGAAAGTCAATAGATTTAATGACTTACTAAATGATGATGCCATATCCCCACTGAACATAATCGAATTTGAGGGCACCACAACTGTCAGCCGTCATACAGTCAGGAACCTCCACTATAAGGTCTGACAGAAGTTATAGTATTGTGTGACAATGGGGGCACCCCCTGAAGAGGCTAACCAAAGTTATGCTGACACGTAGGTTCATCGCTGCAAAGTGTAAGTGCTGACACAGACAGAGTGTACTTACTGTATGGGAAGTAGCCTAGTAGCCAGAGTAGCATCCCTAGCTCCACCATAGACCTATATTAACTTACCTGGTAAAATAAGGGTAAGCATAAAATAGGAAGAATCAAGCTGCTATCATTGTAATGATCCATAGGGGCTGCTGATCCTGCTGTTACTGCTCTTTACGCCCCTCCGCCCCCCTGCCTTAGGCTGTGATCACCGTCCCGGGCTGGGCCAGCTCCTCCACCAAGCATCTGCTTCTATAAATAGCTCCACTTTGATGATGCAGTGGTGACTGCTGGGAAAACTCACATCCCGCTCTTTCCCACCCAGCCTCCCAATGGCGCAATTAGCACTAATAAACTCCCAGCCAATCCTGGCTGCATGGGAGACTCTGGCCAATGCCTCCATCTAATTGCTATGAATGGGATCATTGCATTGCACCAGACATGTGGCTGAGATAGGGTGGGGTGGTATGAGTAGTGATAACTGCACCACGAGGGAAAGAGAGAGAGAGAGAGAGAGAGAGAGAGAGAGAGAGAGAGAGAGAGAGAGAGAGAGAGAGAGAGAGAGAGAGAGAGAGAGAGAGAGAGAGAGAGAGAGAGAGAGAGAGAGAGAGAGAGAGAGAGAGAGCGAGAGAGCGAGAGAGCGAGAGAGAGAGCGATGCAAGGCGAGGGGTTCCCCAGGGAGAAATAGGCTGGTTTAGCTTGGCCCTCTCCTACACTGGAAGAGACACAGACACATGTCCATGGAGGTGTGAAGCAACCAAACCCATGTCCCCTCTTCACTTAACAGAGTGGCAGAAGGCAGACACCACGGTGCTATTTCTGAACATAACCACCCCAGTGCTAGACAGACAGTAGTACTCATGGGTCATTTATCTTTGTGTCCGGCCCCTCTCGCAAATCCAAAATAATAGATTTTCTCTCTGAACAGCAATTGTCTGCAGCTAAATCTGTCATGAGTAAGGTGTGCTGGTCTGTGTGCTCAGTGATGACAGCTTTTGGCCTGAAAGCATCCGGCCTTTTAGGTATCTGCCATTTGCACTCTCTCAATGACTTCTCAAGTTGAAGTGTCTTAAACACCCCACCACTGGACCTGAGAAAAAGACAAGCAAAACCACAGATGGAAATAGGTAAAAGCACAGAGAGAGAGAAAGAGGTATCAGGAATAAGGAGGAGAGAGAGGAAGAGAGGAAGAGAGGAAGGACGATAGTGAAGTAGGACAGAGCACAAGGGAGGCCGTCTGTCCCAGATCAGTCGTTTACCGCGGGCAGGAGGAGAAGAGAGGAAGAGAGAGAGAGTAAACGAGTGGGCTAAATCTGGAGTTATGAACTATCCCCCCAGAGCAACATAGCAAATACTGAAGAGGAAGTCATCCTCCATTCTCTGCACTTGAACAAACACACCAGGAGGAGAGAGAGACAGGAGGGCAACACGGAACAATGTCTTACTGAGTGTGAGGGGGTGAGAGGCCATGAAAGGAGGGACAGACAGAACAGAGATGAAGGAAAAGAAGAGCAGATGAAGTAAGCATCATCTGAAAGAACATTACTAAAAAACATGGACTAGAGTAAGGTAACTCAAAACGTCCTTGTTCAAGGCAGGTAAGCAGATGCCTGTAAAGAGTGAATGTAAACATTACATAAGCAAAATTTACATTCAAACACATTTTTGAGCGATATTGAAACATCTGGCATCTTTAATCCATGTAAAGAGATGTGCTATATAATCCTCAGTGGATGTGTTAACCATGTGTTGCCGCTGTGTCAAGTCTGACACATTTCTGAACAGAGTCCAATGATTGGTATTTCCCTGCCAACGCAGGCTGAATATTAAGTCAATGACTCAGAAAAACAGTGGCTCATCAGAAGCCTTTACAGGACCTCCACTGACTTCATGGGAAACAGAAATAGACATGAAAGCCATGTCCATTAGCTGCTTGGTTACTCAGAGAATTCATCAGCCTATTGATTGCCATCTCTACATCAGTTGTTGGTCCCACTGGAGTCCCTTTGGCTATCATCCAGCTCCCTGAGGTAAACCCTTACCTACCAGCCTGGGTCTGAGCCTGTCCTGCCTGGCCCTCCCTCCAGTGCTGAGGTGCCTCTCCTACCCTGCCTCCTGTCTCCAGTCATGAGGTGCCTCTCCTACCCTGTCTCCTGTCCTGTATGCTGCCTCTGACCCAACCCTGTCTTCCTCTACCCTTACCCTGTCCTTCCCAGTGTTATGCCAGGCTCTGCCAGGCTTTGACAGCCTTTTATGGTCTACTCAAAACTTCAACGCAGCAAACCAGAAGAGGGTGGACACCCCCTCTAGAGCCTCGATCCTCTCAAGGGTTCTTCCTAGATTTTTGACTTGGCCACTATTGACCTGGCTTTCTCAATTGCTTGATAATTAATGGTCAGTTTATCAAACAATCAGGTTGCAAATTAGTGAAGTCCTGGTCTGTGGGTAATTTGATCAGTATGAGTATGATTTTTGTTTGACAGTCATTTAGTCACTGTTACTCACATTGTCTGCCAATCAATATGAGTGTGTGTAGCTGTGTGCATAATCCATCTAGTGCTGAGTAGTGGTGTGTAGGTGGTAAGTACAGTCACACCCCTACCCGATAAGAGCATTTCATCTTAGCGTATTGACGTCATGGCACGAGAGGACCACTTGAGGTACAAAGAAAAAATGTATGCACTCACTAACTGTAAGTCGCTCTGGATAAGAGTGTCTGCTAAATGACTAAAATGTAAAATGTAAAGACATTGTCAGGACGGTATTCCCACACACTGACACACAGTCAGCAGGGCACAGCACCAACACTGGGCTCTATGTCAGGAACACTTGAAGACATGCACCGGAACTTTGGCGACTAAGTATTTTTTAAACCTCCCGCTTTGGGCTGGATGTGTCATCACATGCAAAATCTATGAGCATAATTACTGTACGAAATCCCTAGTTTGAAAGCAACTGTTTTTCTGGAAGCTGTGCTGTGCCATTTTCCCCTACGTGGGCCAGCCCCCTAGCAATTCCAGTTCAACCAATGAGCTTCAGCCCCTCGCCATATGAGTGACAGCTAGCAAGATGCACATGATGCACCCACAGCAGAGCAGAGAGAGAGCGATGACGTAATGCACATTTCTGCACATATGTGACGTAGTACGCAATTTTAGGGGACCACTTTTGGCTCATGAGCGCTACTTTCAGAACTACTGGCTAAAAAGTATACAAAAGTACCGGAGAACCCCTTTAACATTTACGTTTTACTCATTTAGGAGATGCTCTTATCCAGAGCGACTTACAGGAGTAATTACGTTTAAGTGCCTTGCTAAAGGGCACATTGACAAATTTTTCACCTAGTCGCCTTGGGGATTCGAACCAGTGACCTTTCGGTTACTGGCCCAACACTCTTCACTGCTAGGCTACCCAGCAATACATCCTTGTATTAAACACACACACTCAGAAATACACACACATACTGTACAGTAGTGGAAGTTGAGAGAGAAAGGCAGAGGGGAAGTTTCTAAATGTTTGGCAAAGGAATATCAGTGTAATTCCAGTTTTGTGATTTGTCAATCGCTCTCACCATTGAGGCTAATTTTAGATCTCCCTTTGTGTGCCTCTGTCTGATTATCCACTCTGTCATCCTCTCATCTCTCCCTCTCGCACCCGCCTGCAGCTAATGTGCACATATAAAACACGAACAGAGTGTGTGTGTGTGTGTGTGTGTGTGTGTGTGCCTGCACATGGCGTCTGTGTCCAAATCTCTTCCCTAAATCTGGTACCCTATCAATAGTTTAATCAATAGTGTAACTTTCTCTTCTGGTTTATTAAGTACAGGCTCCCTCCCTCTCTCCTGCTGCATCATCAAGGCTTCTGTGTGTAATTAAATGTGCCCACTACAATGACCCATCAACACCCTCTCTGTAGGCAGTGATCATTGTTCTCCCCAATGACTGATATGATGGAGGAAGAACATCAGAGACAAAGACATCTATAGACAGACTCAGATAATGACAGGGACAGAGTAGACCAACCACGTGCTACCATCTGGAAAAGGTCCTTATAATATAGCCTTATAATAATATAGCCTTATAATAATATAGCCTAGCCTTATATTATCTCACTACTTCAGCTCTACAAACCCTTCCCACAAGGACCCAGGTAAACCACCTCTGTGTGTGTGTGTGTGTGTGTGTGTGTGTGTGTGTGTGTGTGTGTGTGTGTGTGTGTGTGTGTGTGTGTTATAGAGTATAGAGTATGTCCCTATGGGTATATGCAGGCACGTGTGGAAGTTAATTCAAATGAAAGCATGTATATGTATTTGAAGTCACAGGTGCATTTGCCATTAGATGCACAGCAAAGTGCACAATAGTGTATGTGCATATGGGTGTATCTAAATGTCTAAGTGCATGTTGGAAAAAGTGGTAATTCTACCCATGCCGTGTTTCATTGGCATCATGACATCCACTGTGTGATTGACTATGTGGTTTCAAATGGTTGTTAGCCTTCTGATGTGAGTACCAATCACATTCACGAGCTGCCTTGACTGTGCAGCAGTCCATCACTGTCCCTGCATGGGTACAACAGCCTTCAGTAGGCTAATGCATGCCAATGGATGTGGGTGGGTGTGTAAATAACGCCTCTCTGGTGCCTTGTACTGAACACCACTTCCAGTGAGATTGCCTACACAAATTGCCATCTCAAGCCAATCCTACCTCAAGCCAATCCTACCTGTCCTTCACTGAACTACATCTAGAAAAGGTCCCACTTTCTCTTTCCGTCTCTTTTTCAGTCTGAGAAGGTGTGATATATGTACTGCTATCAGAGAGTATTCTGCTGCCAAAAATGTCAATGCTGCCCAACTCTCCCTTCCTTCGGTCTTCTGCCTCCTCACCACCTCCTCCTCCTTTATCTCTCTGTCATCTTGTTCTGTCATTTATCTTCTCTTTGCACAGTATTTGCCTGTGTATCTTCCTCTACAGTCTCAGTATTGTTATGACTCTCCGTCAACCCACGTGACCAATGAATTAGACACATTTCACATCAATGCCATAACTTGAATACACAACCTGCCACCGCAACTCCCTCTTACCCTCTCCATTCCTTCCTGAGACAATCCCCGCTCTCGTCTGCTTGCCTTGCAATATTCCCCCATGCACCTCTCTCTGTCTCCCTCGGATGCAGAAAAAGCGCTTCACTTACTGTTCTTCTTCTGTTGCACTTGATTCACAGATCCCTCCTTTGGAAATGGAGAGAGTGACAGAAGTGGTGGAGGGAGGGAGGGAGGGAGGGGGGGGATCCCAGCAGCTGGCAGGAGCACACACAAAAAAACAAGGAGAGAGTAGGCAGCGACAAATAAAGAGAAGAAAAAAAAGGAATGTGAGAAGTGGAGAAATCACCGCTGATAATGAGGCCTTTGAAAATCACATTTTACATGGTGTCCGGTGTGTCTGGGTGTGCTGTGGGGTGATGCATATTCTCGGTGGCCAGTCGGTCTTCTAGCGCCAGGCAGCACAGCGCAGTAGTAACACTTCTATTTCCTCTGTCCTGAACATTTCCCTCTCGCTCTCCCTCTCTCTCTCTTTCTCTCTCTTCCCCTCTAGCACGTTCAAACAGCCCGATCTCTCTCTCACTTTCATCTGGTTGGTTGGTTGATTTCCCTCTATCCCCCTCCCATACCTGTCTCTCTCTCGCTCTCTAGTGCTCTCGCCCCTCCCCCTCATCCTCTCCTCCCGGTCTCGCTCTCTCTCGCCTCCATCAGCACCCAGATACAGGGCATACCCCCTCCCTCTCTCTCTCTCTTCCCTCATCTCCCATTCTCGCTCTCTCTCCTTCTCTTTGATGTTTTGAAGAGTTCTCGACTCTTAGCTGGAAATGTTTAAAGAAATAGACAGAACTGAAGACACTAGAGAACACAGACAGCGGGAACCACCCAACACCACAGACTTCACAGACCCAAACTGTAAAATTAACGCGCCACACAATATCAACAGCACAAATACATTGAATAACAAAATGATCAAATTATTTTCATAATCTCAATGATTGTTTTTCCTAATCAAATGATCCCAACAAACAGTCACAGTCTGAGCAGATGCAGCAGGACTGCCGAGCGACACAGACACACATATTGAAATATAAATGAAGAATGAAAAGGATGTGTATAAAAGGAGCCACTGCAGCAATACTGATTACCATACAGAGGCAGTTGGGGAGAGAGACCGTGTGTGTGTGTGTGTGTGTGTGTGTGTGTGTGTGTGTGTGTGTGTGTGTGGGGAGGGTTACAGTGGGTGGAGAGGGAGCCTTCCAACTGACTAACTGAAATGAATAGCAAGTAGAAATCCCTTCCATTATGCCAATCAGGGGTGATGAGGTATGTCAAAGCTGCTAGGGGGGCTCTGATAGTGGACACACCCCTTTCATTGCTCACCCACACTACCCTCCGAGGGAGTCAGTCAGCATGGACGTCTGTGGATGTGTTTATAAATATACATGAAGATGAAGTCATACCTCCTAACACTCTGATAGCAATATGAGTTGTGTGTGTTGGCTTGGTTAGTATCCGGATGGACAACCACGAAAGAGCTGTCAGTCATTCCTGTGTATCCCAAGACTATCCCAGTGCCCCAGCGGTGTGTGCCCATCTAAGCCATCTGTCAAAACCATCTCACTGCATCAAACTGGCTGAAATATAATAAATATAAAAGTGACATATCAATGTGTGACTAAACTCTGTACATAGTGAAAACACTGAGAGCTAAATTCAATCAAATCTGCATCTAAATGTTACCCCTGTGGGAAAAGTCCATCCTTCACTCTAGCGAGTTATCCGGTGAGCTAACTTACCTCATACAATACCAAGCACAACGTAAATGTGATCCATCCTCATTATCACTAAATTGAGTTTGCATTGATTTGCGTGTGTACGCACTGACGTTGAATAATTTGCTTTCCCCCTGCGTGATTGGGTGAGTCTGTGTGTGTGTGTGTCTCTATGTGGCTGCGTTTACACAGGCAGACCAATTCTGATCTTTTTTCCACTAATTTGTCTTTTGACCAATTAAATCAGATCTTTTCACATCAGATATTTTTCAGAGCTGATCAGATTGGTCAAAAGATCAATTAGTGAAAAAATAGATCAGAATTGGGCTGCCTGTCTAAACGTAGCCCCTGTCTGTGTCTATCTGTGAGTGTCTGTGTGTGGTTAGCGGAATTTAGTATACAGTGAGCTCAATGACTATGAGGTTAAAGCGCAGACTGTCAGTTTTAATATGAGGGTATTTTCATCCATATCGGGTGAACCGTTTAGAAATTACAGCACTTTTTCTACATAGTCCCCCCATTTTAGGGGACCAAAAGTATTGGGACAAATTCACTTATATGTGTATTAAAGTCGTCAAAAGTTAAGTATTTGGTCCCATATTCCTAGCACGCAATGATTACATCAAGCTTGTGACTCCACAAACTTCTTGGCTGCATTTGCTGTTTGTTTTGGTTGTTTTTGATTATTTTGTGCCCAATAGAAATGAATGGTAAATAACTCATTTTGGAGTCACTTTTATTGTAAATAAGAATAGAATATGTTTCAAAACACTTCTACATTAATGTGGATGCTACCATGATTACGGATGGCCCTGAATGAATCGTGAATAATTATGAGTGAGAAAGTTACAGATGCACAAATATCCTACCCCAAGACATGCTAACCTCTCACCATTACAGTAACAGGGGAGTGGGAGGGGGGTAATGATATTTATGCCACTGTAACTTATATTTGGGACCAAATCCTAAACGTTTGACTACTTTAATACACATAAGTGAATTTGTCCCAATACTTTTCGTCCCATAAAATGTTGGGACTATTTACAAAAAGTGCTGTAATTTGTAAACGGTTAATCCGATATAGATGCTAATACCCTAACATTATAGCTGACAGTCTGCACTTTAACCTCATAGTCATTGTATCATTGTGAATCCAAAGTGCTGGAATACAGAGCCAAAACAACAAGATACAGTGGGGGGGGGAAGTATTTAGTCAGCCACCAATTGTGCAAGTTCTCCCACTTAAAAAGATGAGAGAGGCCTGTAACACGTCAACTATGTCAGACAAAATGAGAAAAAAATTTCCAGAAAATCACATTGTAGGATTTTTAATGAATTTATTTGCAAATTATGGTGGAAAATAAGTATTTGGTCAATAACAAAAGTTTCTCAATACTTTGTTATATACCCTTTGTTGGCAATAACACAGGTCAAACGTTTTCTGTAAGTCTTCACAAGGTTTTCACACACTGTTGCTGGTATTCTGGCCCATTCCTCCATGCAGATCTCCTCTAGAGCAGTGATGTTTTGGGGCTGTCGCTGGGCAACACGGACTTTCAACTCCCTCCAAAGATTTTCTATGGGCTTGAGATCTGGAGACTGTCTAGGCCACTCCAGGACCTTGAAATGCTTCTTACGAAAGCCACTCCTTCGTTGCCCGGGCGGTGTGTTTGGGATCATTGTCATGCTGAAAGACCCAGCCACGTTTCATCTTCAATGCCCTTGCTGATGGAAGGAGGTTTTCACTCAAAATCTCACGATACATGGCCCCATTCATTCTTTCCTTTACACGGATCAGTCGTCCTGGTCCCTTTGCAGAAAAACAGCCCCAAAGCATGAGGTTTCCACCCCCATGCTTCACAGTAGGTATGGTGTTCTTTGGATGCAACTCAGCATTTTTTTGTCCTCCAAACACGACGAGTTGAGTTTTTACCAAAAAGTTATATTATAGTTCTATCCCAATCCTCTTCTGGATCATCCAAATGCACTCTAGCAAACTTCAGACGGGCCTGGACATGTACTGACTTAAGCAGGGGGACACGTCTGGCACTGCAGGATTTGAGTCCCTGGCGGCGTAGTGTGTTACTGATGGTAGGCTTTGTTACTTTAATCCCAGCTCTCTGCAGGTCATTCACTAGGTCCCCCCGTGTGGTTCTGGGATTTTTGCTCACCGTTCTTGTGATCATTTTGACCCCACGGGGTGAGATCTTGCGTGGAGCCCCAGATCGAGGGAGATTATCAGTGGTCTTGTATGTCTTCCATTTCCTAATAATTGCTCCCACAGTTGATTTCTTCAAACCAAGCTGCTTACCTATTGCAGATTCAGTCTTCCCAGACTGGTGCAGGTCTACAATTTTGTTTCTGGTGTCCTTCGACAGCTCTTTGGTCTTGGCCATAGTGGAGTTTGAAGTGTGACTGTTTGAGGTTGTGGACAGGTGTCTTTTATACTGATAACAAGTTCAAACAGGTGCCATTAATACAGGTAACGAGTGGAGGACAGAGGAGCCTCTTAAAGAAGAAGTTACAGGTCTGTGAGAGCCAGAAATCTTGCTTGTTTGTAGGTGACCAAATACTTATTTTCCACCATAATTTGCAAATAAATTCATTAAAAATCCTACAATGTGATTTTCTGGAGAAAAAAAATCTCAATTTGTCTGTAATAGTTGACGTGTACCTATGATGAAAATTACAGGCCTCTCTCATCTTTTTAAGTGGGAGAACTTGCACAATTGGTGGCTGACTAAATACTATTTTTCCCCACTGTAATTGTCATTGTCTCAATACGTTTGGAGCTACCGGTATTTCAATTAACTCAATATAACAAAAGAGTTGAAACCCCAAGCTCTAAGAGCAAGCAGTCTGACATTAAACTACTAACAGGAACTGTCATAAAGAAAGATGGTCATAATAACGATAAAAGCCATATCCCTGGCTGTGGAGCTGACATATTTATTCAGTCCTCTCTCTCCTACACGTTTGTCCCAGCCATAATTTACACTAATGCACTGACACCACCAGCACTGGACACTCATTTGGAGCTTCAGCCTCCTGTCACCTGGGAAATAATGTCCTGCTACACTACCTCCTTCTAAGCCCTCTCAAATTCCTCTGCTTTCTCTCTCCTCTCCTTTGTCTCTCCTCTCCTCCATCTCTGCCCTGCTCTCTAAATCCATCTCTTTTCTCTGTCTGCTCGCCTCTCCTCCATCTTTCTTTTCTCTCTCTCTTCACTCCTCTCCGGCTGAGCTTGTTTTTCAGGGTTACAGATGGAGGTGTTCTCTCTCTCTCTCTCCGCTCCACTGGCAGGGTGACTGAGTTGTACTCCTACTGTACGGTCTACCACTGTTCTCCTCTACACTCAGTCAGTCTCAGCCATCTCTAAGACTACACCACCTACAGCTACTCTCTGCCCCTCTGACAGCCTGTAATCACCAGAGGGGGTTAAACATGGGGGGCAGGGGAGCTAATGTTGCTACAGTTGAAGTCGGAAGTTTACATACATACATTTTAACTCGTTTTTCACAATTCCTGACATTTAATCCTAGTAAAAATACCCCGTCTTAGGTCAGTTAGGATCACCACTTTATTTTAAGAATGTGAAATGTCAGAATAATAGTAGAGATAATGATTTATTTCAGTTTTTATTTCTTTCATCACATTCCCAGTGGGTCAGAAGTTTACATACACTCAATTAGTATTTGGTAGCATTGCCTTTAAATTGTTTAACTTGGGTCAATCGTTTCGGGTAGCCTTCCACAAGCTTCCCACAATAAGTTGGGTGAATTTTGGCCCATTCCTCCTGACAGAGCTGGTGTAACTGAGTCAGGTTTGTCAGGTCCTTGCTCGCACACGCTTTTTCAGTTCTGCCCACAAAATGTCTATAGGTTTGAGGTCAGGGCTTTGTGATGGCCACTCCAATACCTTGACTTTGTTGTCCTTAAGCCATTTTGCCACAACTTTGGAAGTATGCTTGGGGTCATTGTCCATTTGGAAGACCCATTTGTGACCAAGCTTTAACTTCCTGACTGATGTCTTGAGATGTTGCTTCAATATATCCACATAATTTTCCTTCCTCATGATGCCATCTATTTTGTGAAGTGCACCAGTCCCTCCTGCAGCAAAGCACCGCCACAGCATGATGCTGCCACCCCCGTGCTTCACGGTTGGGATGGTGTTCTTCGGCTTGCAAGCGACCCCCTTTTTCCTCCTAACATAACGATGGTCATTATGGCCAAACAGTTCTATTTTCGTTTCATCAGACCAGAGGACATTTCTCCAAAAAGTAAGATCTTTGTCCCCATGTGCAGTTGCAAACCGTAGTCTGGCTTTTTTATGGAGGTTTTGGAGCAGTGGCTTCTTCCTTGCTGAGCAGCCTTTCAGGTTATGTCGATATAGGACTCGTTTTACTGTGGATATAGATACTTTTGTACCTGTTTCCTCCAGCATCTTCACAAGGTCCTTTGCTGTTGTTCTGGGATTGATTTGCACTTTTCGCACCAAAGTACGTTCATCTCTAGGACACAGAACGTGTCTCCTTCCTAAGCGGTATGACGGCTGCGTGGTCCCATGGTGTTTATACTTGCGTACTATTGTTTGTACAGATGACCGTGGTACCTTCAGGCATTTGGAAATTGCTCCCAAGGATGAACCAGACTTGTGGAGGTCTACAATTCTTTTCTTGGCTGATTTCTTTAGATTTTCCCATGATGTCATGCAAAGAGGCACTGAGTTTGAAGGTAGGCCTTGAAATACATCCACAGGTATACCTCCAATTGACTCAAATTATGTCAATTAGCCTATCAGAAGCTTCTAAAGCCATGACATCATTTTCTGGAATTTTCCAAGCTGTTTAAAGGCACAAGGCAACTTAGTGTATGTAAACTTCTGACCCACTGGAATTGTGATACAGTGAATTATAAGTGAAATAATCTGTCTGTAAACAATTGTTGGGAAAATTACTTGTGTCATGCACAAAGTAGATGTCCTAACCGACTTGCCAAAACTATAGTTTGTTAACCTAAGTGTATGTAAACTTCTGACTTCAACTGTACATACAATATATATACTAATGTATGTGGACACCCCTTCAAATTAGTGGATTCGGCTATTTCAGCCACACCCGTTGCTGACAGGTTTATAAAATCGCGCACACAGCCATGCAATCTCCATAGACAAACACTGGCAGTAGAATGGCCTTACTGAAGAGCTCAGAGACTTCCAACGTGGCATCGTCATAGGATGCCATCTTTCAAATTTCTGCCCTGCTACTGTAAGTGCTGTTATTGTGAAGTGGAAACGTCTAGGAGCAACGGCTCAGCCACGAAGTGATAGGCCACACAGATCGGGACCGGCGAGTGCTGAAGCGCGAAGCTCGTAAAAATAATCTGTCCTCGGTTTCAACACTCACTACTGAGTTCCAAACTGCCTCTGGAAGCAACATCAGCACAATAACTGTTCGTCGGGAGCTTCATGAAATGGGTTTCCATGGCCGAGCAGCCGCACACAAGGCTAAGATCACCATGTACAATGCCAAGCGTCGGCTGGAGTGGTGTAAAGCTCGCCGCCATTGAACTCTGGAGCAGTGGAAACGCGTTCTCTGGAGTGATGAATCACGCTTCACCATCTGGCAGTCCGATGGACTAAGCTGGGTTTGGCGGATACCAGGAGAACGCTACCTGCCCCAATGCATAGTGCCAACTGTAAAGTTTGGTGGAGGAGGAATAATGGTCTGGGGCTGTTTTTCATGGTTTGGGCTAGGCCCCTTAGTTCCAGTGAAGGGAAATCTTAACGCTACAGCATACAATGACATTCTAGACGATTCTGTGCTTCCAACTTTGTGGCAACAGTTTGGGGAAGGCCCTTTCCTGTTTCAGCATGACAATGCCCCCGTGAACAAAGCGAGGTCCATACAGAAATGGTTTGTCGAGTTCGGTGTGGAAGAATTTGACAGGCCTGCACAGAGCCCTTACCTCAACCCCATCGAACACCTTTGGGATGAATTGGAACGGCGACTGCGAGCCAGGCCAAATCACCCAACATCAGTGCCCGACCTCACTAATGCTCTTGTGGTTGAATGGAAGCAAGTCACCGTAGCAATGTTCCAACATCTAGTGGAAAGCGTTCCCAGAAGAGTGGAGGCTGTCATAGCAGCAAAGCGGGGACCAACTCCATATTAATGCCCATGATTTTGTAATGAGATGTTCGACGAGCAGGTGTCCACATACTTTTGGTCATGTAGTGTATATTTAAGAGTTTAATGGAATTGTGAAGTACAGAAGCACAGGAGGAAGAGTGGGTGAGGAGTGGAGGCATTATGGAATAATTGAAAGAGGAAAATCACCGTTGTTAAAGATGGCTAGTTTCGGTTCCCTGAGCCATTAAGGGAATCCTACACAGTGTATGGCCTATTTTGCACATGTATTCACTAGGCTATGTGTAGATGAAGCTGATGAAGCATGGTGTGGATTAGTACCTTGGTGCAATGTAATAGCATTCATATCACTGATTTAATATACATGTAGGTGTCAGCAGGTACTAGCATTGATGCTAAGGGCTGTAGGATCATTCAGCGGTTGGTGCAACACCTCAAAGGATCTGGTCTCTTAGCACACTCAGATCGCCTCTCTGTCTATCCCTCTATGCTGCCTGCCTCTGCTCTGCCTGTCCTCATTATGGAAAAGCTGTTCCACTTGGCATCACATTTAACCCCTTACTTTCCACTGAGACAAGCAAAGTGGGTCACAGGATCTGAAGCACTAAACAGGGCCATGGGATGTGCATGCTGCTGCACTTAGAGAAGAGGCTAGAAACAAGACTGAAAACTGAGTTATGGAGAAGATAGGAAACAGACAGGAGGCTTAGTGACAAGACGTAAATGACAGTCACATACTGTATGGATGGAGAGCAAGACATTACAGACTGGAGGGGAAACAGTCTAGAAAGAAATATGAAAGCTTGTGTAAATATGTTGAGTAAATAAGGAAGTAGTTGCCTGAAGGAAGCTTTCAATCAAACCAGCACAATGTTTTCCACCCCTAAATGTATGCACTGTCAGAAGTTTGGTATTTTCATAAACTACAGCATAACATTAAATGGCTGAATGAACAAATAGATCAATATAGAGTTTACAGCAGTTTCTGTGGACTACAATGATGGTTGCAACCAAACATAAATTCAGTCGAATAATATAATTACTGTATTTAATTAAGCAAAATGATTAAATAGCTAGGCACTGTAAGCTCCCATTACAAGTTCAACATAGCATGCTTCAGATCCACAAATCTATAAATGGATAATGTTTCATAATACACTTTCACGCGACACTACACAAGGGGGTATATTGAACCAATAAATAAATGTCATACCATGAATAAATTGTGAAAAGACACGTCCAAAGCTTAATTCAAAAAAAAATGCATTTTTCTTTAATGATTTACATTTTACAATTCTACAGCAGACCATTAGAATGTTTACCTCTTCAAAAGGCTGATTATATATCACCACCTGAATCAACTCTAAATCTTGGTCCAGGGGAGACGTCGGGGAACCATAAATGAAATGTTAGATTTGTTTAAAAGTAAATAAACAATATGTTCTATCATGTAATATAAACAAACCTTTCATATCTCGAACAATCAATATTATGTGTAAAATATTAAATTACAATAAAGCACCATTTTCAATAATAATAATAATAATAATAATAATAATACACATAGACACAGACATTACTACTTCATGGTATTTATATAAGATTATGTAGTCCTATTGAGTACCTCTGTTGTCTAGATGAGGAAAGTGGAATGCTCAAATGACATTACAAATGTGTAAGAAAGAGCAACGGTCATTTAAAAAATATGAATCTCATTCACGGATGTAAAAATAATACATGCAACCACGTGGCTGACTACACATTTCTCGGATAACATTTCATTGTGATCACCATCTACAACTAGCCTAACCAGTGTGATCCAATTAAGTAATGAGCGAGACAAGACTAAAAGCAAGATTATCAAGTAACAAGTCACAGCCCTTGCTCTAATTCACAACAGATTGCTTTGAAGTTGCTTCATAAATAATGCCATAACCACCAAGTATTCTCAGTGTGGATGCAGAGGGTAAAGAAGGAAGGGAGGGAACAAAATGTACCCACTTAGTCCAAGTTGCCCCACTAATACAGTATCATCTACCCCTTGATCTACACAAGACCAAAGAAAACCTCATTCTGCAGAAAACATTGCAGTCAGTCTCCCACCCACCCGGTCTCCCTCCCTCGTATACTGTGGGAGCTCTGGACAGCAGCTGCAGAGCTGCAGTTAATGTCATGCACGCCACCCCCCCCAGTGGAGTTGTCCTGGAATTTACAGGCCTGGAACTCATTCTACAGTACACACTGTTCATACACTGTGCATTTCTTAATGCACCATTGACTGCTAATCTTAACTCAAATTGGCAAGGCAGTGCACAAACATACCATGTACAGAAAAGCATGGTACCTAAAATTCCTCCTCACTCCTACACACACTTGCACGTCTATGTCCTTAGTGAAACAGAATGCAGACCCAATAAAACTGTACATTTTAGAGCTCGTAGACAGTACTTAAACCGACAAATCAAAGCCCTACTGCCCAAAAATCACAGAAACATGTTAGAGGCACACTTTGCTTGTTTTAGAACTTTAACTTTAAAACACGTTTTATGTAAAAGTAATAAAGTAATCATGTTCTGAAATGCACAAACGGTTTGTGTAGGCCTATCTTCCTGACATGTCAATTTTAGAGAACAATCCATTCAACTATGTTACAGTACAATAAGAAGGCCTCCACACACTACTAGAGCAGGGTTTCCCAAACTCGGTGCAAGTTTGAGTTTTTGCCCTAGCACTACACAGCTGATTCAAAAAATCTACTCATCATCAAGCTTGGATTATATGAATCAGCTTTGTAGTGTTAGGAGTGTTAGGGCAAAAAGCAAAACGTGCACCACTTGGGGACCCGTGGACCGAGTTTGGGAAACGCTGTCCTAGAGGGTTCAATGTGCCCACCTTGAGGCTAACCTCTGCTATGACAGACTATGAAAGGATTCTGGAGACTGACTGATCTATTCACTACATATTTTCCACTTGCAAATCACTGAACTTACACAGAAGATGGTTTTATTCACAAAATAAATAGAAGTAAAACTGTTAAGCATAAGCATTACTCGATCCCCACAGATGTCAATAAAACCTTCTCTGAGACATTCATATCATAATAGTATCCAAGAGAGGGAATTCGAACAAACACCAGTAACCATTAAACAAACATAAGGATAGGTAGACTGTAAATTGTTTAAAAAACATTGGGGCAGAGATATGCTCCTCATGAACAATTCTATACAATAATGTTGATATATTACAAGCTGAATCAAAGTCAGATGAGAAGGACAGGTATAAATCAGTCTGTATACTGGAGGTCCAGATCCACTAGCCCATCAGTAACCACTAGCCTCAGTCTCTTGGGCTTTCGGTCTGAGACCGGGGTATTCAAGGAGTGTGAGGATGTGGGCGCATGGTGGGATGTTGGTGGGTGGTCTATGGGCTGGCACTGCTGTTGTATGTCCCTCTTGCAGTGGTCATCCTGGCCTTTAAGCCCTGAAAAGCCCCCCACAGAGAAAGATGGTGAGTGTGAGAGTTGGGGTCCACAGGGCTCCAGAACCAGCCTCCCCTGGGTGCCCGAAGGCTCCATGAGGCAGCGGTACGTATAGTTGGTGGGAGGTGACCCTGGGTAATCTCCCAGGCCCATGGTGACTGAGTGGTCACCAGTAAAATTGACCACGTAAGGTGGACCTTGGTGACCATAAGAGTAGGAGAAGGAGGAGGGGGGCTGCTGTTTGTTTGCTGGTGTCTGTGATCCAGAGGGAGAGCTGTGGGCTACTTGGGGGCTATTGTGCTGAGACATAGAGGGAGAGAGCGAGGTGGAAAAGGTAAAGTCTGAGGAATCGTAACACAGTTTGTCAGGTGACACCGATGTGGCATAGGAAGAGTGAGGGTTCTGGGAGTGCACAGCAGCACAGGGCTTGTCCTGATTCAAACGTTTGCCATGAGGAGACCCATAACTCTGAGGTGCTTGGCTGGGGAAAAAGAATGGCCTTGGGAGAGTAGAGAAGTTTTTGCTTCCAAAGCTGGTTTCAGTGTATTGGGGTTTGTCAGAGGGCGGCTTCTCCAAAGCTGTCGGTGTACTTTTACTGGACGTCTGGAAATAATCTGGATGGACTTTGTCATTGTGAAGATTTGACTTGATGGGGTAGTTTGATGTATTGAGACGAATTGGATCTTTTCCCGAAGTGATGCTATAACTGGGCATGCTACCTTTTTGACCGCCAGTGCTAGAAGCTGAACATTTGTTACTCTGGTGGACCTTCTCAGTGTCACTGTACCTAGATTTGGCAACATGAGGTTTGGGTGCAATTTTAGGGCTGCCAGCAGCAATATTAACTTTGGGGGCACTATTCAAATTCTGACTTGGTTTCCCTCCTTGAAACTTAAGCACACTCTGGATCACACTGGAGCTTTTGTCATAGGTGTTGCGAAAAGCATCTCCTACATTAGGATTTAATTGTGAGCCAAACTTGTTAGAAACCATTTGAGGTGAATGGACGGACTTGGCTGAGTAATTCTGGGGCCCAGTTTTGAAGGAACTTGGCACTGGCTGAGAGGTGGAAAAATATTGAGATTTGTTGGAAGAGCACATCAGGTGGAAGGGACCCGGAGTTTTGACTTGAGGCTGGACCTTAGAAAAATTGGAATGGGTAAAACTAGCTTTAGTACCATTGGTACTCTGATTGAGAACATTGACTGGGTTATTCTGGGAATGGGAACCGATGGATGGAGTATTTGTATTAAACATGAATGATTCTTTGTGAGAGTACTGGGTTTTGGCTGCTGAAGATAAGGGCTGTGTCTTAGAATCTTCTTTTGACAGTTTCATACCAGGATTCTTCATCAAAAAACGATCCATGAAAGTCCCCTCAGCGCTGCTCAGGGGTGTAAAACTAAAATTTGCATTGAGCTGCCCTCTGTCTTTGGAAGTATCCTTAACTCCACAATCCAAAGGGAGAGACTCATTTTTGGAGCACACAAGACCATTAAGAAATTGCTGATCCTCTGCATTGAAGATACTTCCTGGGCTTGGAGGGCCAAGGTATGGAGTTTCTGGGTTCCAAGCATCCGAGGGGCTATGAGAGAGGGGACTACTAAAGGGCCCACTGGGTGGATCCATTGGACAGAGGTCTATTGGAGAGGTTTGGAGGATGTTCTGTGGATGATAGAACCCTTCAAGATTGAGACACTGGAAGTCGAGGAGATCTTCACAGCAATTAGCAAAGCTGGATTCTGTGGAAAGCATCCTTTCTGGAAAACTGAACGGTGGAGACTGAGACTGGGACGGAATCTTTGAGGTGGAAGCAGTGTAATCAGAAGGTATGTTTTTTTCTAAGGATTGTGACTGACATAACCCTTCGGAAAGTCTAGAAAGACTGTTGTCTATCTGTAGCAGGTTATGACTAAGACAAGAAGTTCCCATCTCTCCAGTTGCACTCTTACGAGCAGTCTCTGTTTTTTGCCTTTCCTTCCTTCCTCTTCCCCTTCCTCCTCTATTACAGATTTTTGGCATGGCCCTATCATTCATTGTTTCAGGAGCATAGGCCATCACATCAGAACCCAAAGGTTGGGGTGAGTTAAGGGTCAAGGGTGAGAGAGATAAAGTGAGGGGGGGAGGTTCTGTTTTCAGAAGACCAGCAGAGGAATCTTTTAAAGTGTTACACTTGGTTGCACTGTTGAGTTTCTGGCAGGCGGAAGGTTGAGAAGGGCACTCTTCTTTTGGCTTAACGCATGTAATTTCCTTCTTCTCTTTTTCAGACTCTGCTTCACTCTGCTCCAACTCCTGGCTGTCCACCTCCCATACACCCTGTATTTTTCTCCGCAGTTTGATCCGTGGCAAGGGTTGGTCTTCTTCCTTTACTTTGTGTTCATGCCGTGCCCCACTGTCAACCAAACTACTCTCCACTCTAATAGAAGTATCCTTCACTTGTTCTCCGTCTCCATCCAAGGACGGAATATCTTTTTCTTTTTCACAGATTCTAACAGGGCTTGGTGTCACTTGATAGTCACATTGCAGTCCCTCCCCTCCGACAGATATACCCTCACTAGAAATTGTATGGTCCTTTTCTCCTGGCAGTTGCTTTACTCCATAAATAACCTTGTCTACCACCTCATTTCTCTCTACCTCGCTGAGCTCTCCCCGTTCTTTTTTTCTCTCTTTCGAGTCTACAGCTACAATCTCACCCTGCCTATCCAAAATGGGACCTCTAGCTTTCAAACTCCCCAATCTGTCTCGTCTAACTTTACGTCTCTTCCAAAATCGTACGTCATGAGTCTCTTTCCCATCTACCTGGGCACCCTTCTCCATTTCTAAGTTCAAGATTGACACAGAATCTAAAATGGCCCTATAAGGCTCCAATTGTTGTGAATCAATAGACTTTTCTGCTTCAATAATCAAATCCTCTCCTCCTGCAGGTTTGTCCAACTCCCACACTTTGCCCCTTTTTCTCTTAAAACGAATTTTGAAGTTGAGGCTCTGCCCTTTCCCGTTCTCTTCCTTACATGTTGGCGAGGTGAGTGAATTCACTAACTCAGTATGTAATTCTGGCTTCTTCTCTCCTTCATTTACATGTTCTTTTCTAGAATCCGGTGAGATTTCATCATGCCCTGCATTGTGTTTGTCCTCATCAGATTCATTCTCCAGTACCTCTGCGTCTTGGGTCCCTCTTTTATACTTTCCTGCACTCCTCCGTGGCCGGTCTTGTTCCAGTTGATTGACTCTGGGACGCAGCATTCTGGGCGTTGCATTTTGTTTTGCTGTCCTCTTGAAGGCCTGTGTCCGAAATTGGACCCCAAGCTCTGAAACAGTAGACTTAGGGTCACTATTCGACCGCAACCCACCTCTACCGCTGTCCTCCTTCAACACTTTGATAGCTTTGGTTACTCTTCCTGAACACAGAGTAAGATTCTGCCTCAGCTCTGTGGAGGGTCTGAGGTCCTTGGAGGAGGGCTCTGACACAGGAGAGTTGATGCTCTGCTCAGAGTCAGTCTCCACTGAATTACGGAACATCCGTTTCTTCAGAGGAATGTTGGCCTGGGTGTGTGCCTGAAGATATTCTGAAGAGGGAGGGGGAGACTTGGAAAGCCTATCTTTCACTGGGACTAAATCATCATTACTTTGTGGCGAGTGAACATGCAAGCCTTGGCCTGGATCCTCAAGTTTCATCTTACTAGCCCTTCCTTTCCCCCGTTTGGAAATGATCCCACTTTGTGTTTTTGCGTGAGGCAAACTATTTATCTGTGCATCAGATAATATTTGGTCCCTCACCCCTTTCCCTCCAACATTATTTGCCTCTCTGCCATCTTCCATTTGCTTGGAGGAAATTAGATCTTTCTTTCCTGTGTTCCCACTTTCTGAGCTCCCAGCCTTCTGATCCCGCTCTTTTCTTAGAATATCAGAAAGTAGAACCCTCACCTGTTTGATGACAATCCCCTTCTTGTCCATAGTTATGGGAATACTACTCCCCTTTACCATTTCAGACACCCTCTCATTCTTACCTCCATCCTTTCTGATTATGCTGTCACAACTTTTGCTATTTTGTCCTCCTCCTCCTACTTTTCCATTACTCTGTTCATCTGCATCATTTCGCCCTCTAAGCACCCTCTTATCACAGCCAACAACTAGAGATTGTACACTTTCCCTATTTAGTTTTGCCCCTCTGTCAATGTATTTTACACTCCCCCTATGCCCCTTCCCAGCCACACTAACCTGTTCCATCCCACAAGCAGCTTCTATTTCAATGACCTTATCACCTCCCCCTTTCTCACCATGTAGTAAATCGACCTTCACCACAGAAGTCTGTCCCCTCCCTACATCAATTTTGTTAACCTTAGCCTTGAAATACATTTCCCTCACCCCTTTCTTACCTTCAGCTTCTGACAACTCTCTGCCTGCTTCCTCCATGGACTTTTGCTGGGACCTGGACACTCTGGTTTCTGCCTCTCCTCCCTGTGTAGCTGATCTAGCCAACTGTTCTGCTTGCACTGGTATGCTTCTCTCTCTTCTCACAACGCCCTTTCCCTCCAATCCTGGACAGGCCCTTTCTTCTGCTACACTTCCCGGCACAGACACTCTTATCAAGCTAACTGTGACTTGCTTCAGTCCTGACATTACTGGAACATGGCCAAGTGAGGGGGAAGAGAGAGAAATGGTGCTAGGGGTGGTAGTGACAATGGGAGTACTAATGGGTTTCTTGTGATTCCCAGGCTTCTTGGCTTTATCCAAAGCACTTTGGCAAACTTCAACCCTTTTACCAGTGGGTTTGCTCGCCACAAGTGTCCTATCAGTCCCCGATTCTCCAATGGTTTTGATTTCCACTTTCACATCCACTGGTTTCTGATCTGCACCCTGAGCCTTGCTGCCTTTGGGCCCGCCTCCTCCAGTGTATGTTCTGTTGCTGATGTATGCCACATCCTTGTTGTTGCCGCTGGTGTTATCTTCGATGGTTATGCAATTGGTTCCATTAATATCTTTGATAATATTGTGCGTGGCATCTTTTCCACTACAGCTATCCATGTGTTTCTGAGGACTTGCGCTGTTGCTTTTTCTGTAAATGGGTTTGGTGAGTTCAGTGCGCTTGCTAATGATTTTGTTGTTCTTCTTGGCTCTGGAAACAGACTGACGTGTGTGACAGTTTCTGATCATGCTCCTTGTTCTGGAAGAGATCCTTGTCTGGACAGATACTTTTTCCACCACTCGAAGGGGCTTGCCACCCAGTATCTGTCCACAAACTGCTGGTCCAGCTTTCTGTTGAGAAGACAAGGAAGAGTGAAGAGTGAAAGGCTTCAGGTTTAACTCACAAATATTGCTGCTCTTCTCTTTTTTGTCATTCTCTTTGGTTGTACAGCAGAGAGAAGATTGTTCCTTCCTCCACTTGTCTTTTGCCTCCACATGTTCAAGCTGGTGCAGCAAGGCCCTCTCTTTACTGGTGGGGTCCTTGCAGCTCAACAAGAAGTTGAACGTGTGGCGCCGTACTCGGACCCTAAGGTTCCTCAACACCACCTCTGATAGGGATGGCATTATCAGCCGTTGCGGCTTCATTCCCGATATCCTCCTTTGCCCCTCCTGTTTCAACCTTTTGGTCTTCCTGCTCATCATCAGAGCATTTCTCTTCATCTGCTGGGTAAATGAATTCCTTGAAGGGATAGCTAAGACAGGAAGACAAAAGAACTAAGAAATTCTGGCAAAAACAATAGCATAACAAATAAATGCATACTGCACCTAACATTACATTCTAGTTGCATGCTGTCACTAACTGCTATATCTGCAATACATTTAGCAAAAATACTATAAAGACAGTATATTGCTCAATCACCAATGCGTAGTACCACTTGTATCTTCACAGAATTTGAGAATTTCAGCCATTGTTAAAAGACATGAACATCATTAGCTTAACGTTTGAAACGAGAGAGAGACAAACACAAACTTACCTGAATTTGAAAATGTAAATGTAGGCCGAAATGTAGGAGGACAGGGTGCTTTCCCTCTGTTAAGACGAAGGTCTGTGTCTCTGAGGCGGTACTTCTGGCCAGACAGGTCATTTAAGTCATCACAACCAGGCTGCCTCTCTCTGTGTCGGAAGTGACCCTCTCCCTTCCTAAATAATAAAGAAATAGTATACAAGTCATATCTATCCTATCTATCTATATATAAATAAGTTAGGCTGGTCATTGAGACAATGAGAAGATATGTCTCAATCCTCTCACCTCTCACAGGTGCAGCATTCACACATTTCATTGTCTTCTCCAAAAAAGCTGTCGCCATAGTAACAGGTGATCTCCTCCCCAGGTGCGATGGGCCTCACCACTTTTACACAGCCTCCATTCTTATCGCCAGGAACAAACTGGAGAGGGGGAGGTGAGGGAAGAAACAAGGTGACATCGCTGGCCCTGGGGATGTAACACTTCCAACAATAAAAACATAATAGTACAAACAAAAGACAGATGAAGAGGCCAATAACAATAATCATGTATAACAACACTTCTATAAAAAGGGAACAATGCTTCACGGGAACACAGAGATTAAAACATAGAAGAGTAACATGACTAATAACATAACATTGATGATTACCTTACAGTTTGGTCTGCAGTCTTCACCCAAGGAACAGAAACAAACGTATGGTTACAATACAGATATAACAACTTAAAACTATGCCATGTGTCGGTATAATAAAAGTATTGACCACTAGCAAATCCTGTGAAGCTCTGCAGTAGGAGAGCACATTCGATAACAGGATTAGATTAGTGCATTTGATTTGATCACTCTAGATATAATGTATGACTTGTCAGGAATGCTTAATTAAGAGAAATCCCAGAAGCAGATGCTCTGTCTGTGTATTCTGTGAGTGTATGCACAGTGGGTTTCTGTGATAGTGTATGCACAGTGGGTTTCTGTTATAGTGTGTTTACAGTGCATGTACAATGTGGCAGACTGTAGTTGGGGTTGAATCTTGAAAAACTCACCGTGGTTGATGAAAGCAGCAGGCCCAAGCCAGAGTTGTGCACAGCGCTTACGAGTGGAGTACATCACACTAAAGTCATTCACCCCTGCTCTCAGAACAGCACTGTCTGCTGGACTCAGCTCGGCTATACAACCCAGCAGAACCTCCATCCGCTCACCTACAAACCTGCAGCATTCGGCATTACAGTTAAACATTATATATAAAAACACAGACAAGATGTATCTAATCTGCAGAATTACACATGACTATTGAATGCAACTGTTAAAAGATAGTTGGTCCTTACCAGTGCTTGGTAGAGGTTATCTTTGCTCCGTTGGTTTCTGAAGAGTATCGGTCACATGACTCAATCTGGACACCGCTATCCAACAGGAAGGCACAGAGATAGCGATACACCTGAAGAAATAATAGCTGTCAAGACCACGCATACAGCCATGCATGTTCATGAACACAATCATGAATACCCACAGAGTGAAAATAGGTTATATTAGCTAACTACCCGAACAAATTCTTAGAAAAAAATGACAGAGGCCATCAAAAGTACACAAACAAATGAAATAAATTACACTGACTGAGGAAAGGAAGGGGCAATCAAAAAATGTACTTTAGTGCACACTGATATAACAGGGTTAACTGATCCTGCAAACACACACTTACATGCTGTTTCAGTAGTTCCAGGCGGTGGGTGCCCAGTCCAGTGAAGTAGTCACAGGCCCAGTCTCCCACTGTGAGTGCCTCAAAGGTGGCCTGCAAGTCATGTGTGCGTTGGAAGCGTAGCAGAGTCTCTTTGAGGTAGCCCCAACGACGGACCTCTGGGGGGGGGCTGGAAGGCGACAAGAGTTAGGTGTGTACTGTTTTTTGTAATTGTGAAGAAACATTTCCACTTCTCTTTGAAGAACGCTGAAGTTGTGCCTTAACTTCCTGATGAAGACGAATTACTAGACGCAGAGAGGACCCATCAAGACCAAGTATAAGACAAATGGTGCAATGCATACATTTAAAAGTTTGTCATTTCACACACCTTTGTCAAATGTACTCTAACGGATAGGAGGTTTAAAGAGATTACCTGACGTTCATTTTATGGGTGCTAAACCCCAGCAAGGGGTCCAGCACCAAGCTGGTGGCCAGATCATCCGTCTCACACAGCTCCATCACACTCATTTTACTGCATCCGTCCATCGCCTCCCACCATCAGCATGCTGAAAGGACAGGGGTCGGGGTCAAGGAACAGGGCGATGAGACTGACAACCACCCACAACTGAGTCAAGTTGACCTCGTAACCCCATACAAGCTAACGTTAGCCTTTATGTACCGCTTCGATGATAACCTTATTGATGTTTTAGCTAGAACTAGCTTTGGTTAGAAACTAGCAAACTAACCAGCTAACGTTAACTAGATAGCCTTCTGGTTTTGATGTCTAAATTAGCATCATAGCTAGCAGCTAGCTACCGCAGGACATAGCGTTTAACTGAAAGTCTAGCTAGTTACCGTCGGACTCTGGCATAAGCAAACATGAGAAATATAGCTAGCTAGATTGATATAAGTTACACTGCAGCTCTAGCATAACATTACCTGGGAGTATTTGATAACGAAAGCCGCTAGCTAGATTGTATCCGTAGTGGTTGCTAGCTAGCAGCTAGCTCGCTATGTCAGATGTCGAGTCAGCTAGCTAACGTTACGTAGCTAGCTGATCCGCCAAAACACAGCACAATTTCTTGGTGTTGATTCAACGTTGCAAATGTAGATGTTATCAAATTAGCTAACCAGCTAGTTTCCACAGCAAAACGACTGACCTGAGGGAAGGAATTGATTGTTTGTTATGTTTTTTGTTATTCTCGTATCAGAAGTTGGTCGAGCACCAACTGAGGTATGCGAGTAACACTGCTGCAGTGAAACCAAACTAGGGACATATCCGTTGTTTTTCATTGGCTAGTGCCAAGGTCAATTTTACGCCAGTTACGAAATCTCTCACAGGCCATTTGTCAATAGGGATAGGATGGACTTTAGTTCTAGTAATACGGTTGGTTGTGCCTGGTCGTAGTAGGTTGGGTTTCAGTTGCTTGAATGGACAGACGTTATTTATAATTTCAGTTTAACATGACTTTTACACGTTGCGAAATTAATTGATAACCCTCTAAAAAAAAACAGCCCTCTCCTACAACACTGGTGTAAGCAGTGGGATCATGCCAGTGGTCCTACGGGGTCTTGGGGAAGTGTGCCCTCACACACACACTGGGTGCCTTGCACGGGGACACCGAGGGAATAATGTACAGTGTGCACTTGTTTCAACTACCCAGGCTTTGGAGGTACAAGTCATTGTAGATCGAGCCCATTTCAACTCACACTGACGTTTTGGGGCCAGTTTTCCAGACCTTGATTAAGCCTATATTCCTGGACTAAAAGAAAGTCTGGGTAAAATGATTCACTACTATGGGTCTTTTGACCAATCACATTTTTCAGAGCTGAACGGTCAAAAGACCAATTAGTGAAAAAAGATCAGAATTGGGCTGCATGTCTAAACGCAGCCAGTGTGAGGCAATATAACACTTAACAAACGTGTAGGACTAGGTCTTTAGATTGTAGATGCCAGAAAGAAACGGGAATCACTGAGGATTGCTCAAGGACAGTGGATAACCCCCCCCCACTCATGTCCTATGAGCAATATTAGATATACGGCACCACTGAATAAGGAATCTGGAAGACATGCCATATGCAAGGTCCCCCTATACCAGCAAGGGCCAGATTTTGGCCCCAGGTGGTACCCACTACAATCAGAGCACATTTCTACTTAGCCAGACATTTCACTTTCCAAGGAAATATCACTGGAGTTCACATTAGTGCTCACTAAACAGCAAGGAGGCATCAGTTTCACATGATTGAAGACAACATCCAAAGTTGGAGCTGCAATTTATTACCACAAATGTAATGCTCTGGGTCGTACAACAGGGACAATTTAATGTGCATGGGAAGAGGACATAGTGTCATGAGTCAGCCCTCACTGACAGCAGCTTGTATCGCACGTCTTGCCCTCCTTGCACACACAACCAGAGGCGCACTTGCTGCATCCAGTCGGGCAGCAGGAACAACAACCTGGAGGAATGATAGAAGAGATTAGTACTGATTAATGACCATGAGTGGTTTTCCAACAAGACCTGTGGCTGCTATAGTACAGGCCTGAAAGCAATTTATCTGGACTAAAAGTACAGCTGAATGTTAGATGCACGCATCTGGAGTTTGACAGTGGATATTCCATTTTAAAAAGCATTATTTGGACATTGCACTAAACGCTTACAACGTAAGGAAAGATACGCAACTAATTTGGGTGAAGGATTTCTTTAAGGCAGGGTTTCCCCCAAACATCTTTCCCATAGGTTTGAATTTAAGCTAGTTTACATAGGGAAGGCTGATAAAGCGTTATCAAGAGCAAATACTTTTGCAAGTGAAAGCAATCCTACTCATTACTCCACGTACTTAATTACGCCACTTTGAGCCGACTTCGCCGTGGGCTTTCGCGGGACTTGGCTCACGCCCAGGAGGCAGCCCGGTTCCTAAACGAATGCAATGGTCTTTCACCCGGTGCAAAACACGCCTACCCGGCCCAGATTTTTCGAATCCCCTCATTGGCTAGGGATGTTCAGTCTTGATGTGACTACCAATTATTCATAACTAAATTGTGAAGTTTAGTGGGGCAATCTGCACTTGTTACAGCTAATTTGACTTCACAATTAACGACATGTACCCATTGATTCTTGAAGAATATAATTTAAATGCCTCATGAGTGGAGTTAAACGGCCGTGGGCCTGTCCCATCAGAACACAAAATATGATTGCTTACAAATATTGGGGGAAAAAAGTGAATGTAAACAAACACCAAATACTCAAAACATGGTTAAAACTATATTTTTGATAATAGTCAGTCCTTAGATCCCAAGTGTACATTTCTCCAGCTCCATCCTTTAGCGTCGCTTTGTTATTGTTTCAACTACGGATTGCGCTTCATGGAGATTAACCCATGCACTTACTTTTCGTTGTACATCCACAGTTTGTGCACTTGCAGGGTCCACCGCAACTGCAGCTTCCAGCTACAAACAAAACACTTCAACTAGAAAATTGATACGCTTCACCTGCCATGCAAATCTATATAAAATCCACTGTACCAGTTTAGGTCAATTCCATTTGGCAAACTTACTTTTTGAGCAATCACAAGGATCCATTTTCAGTTTGAATGAGCTCTTATCCCAAACAATTCAACAATGCTGACCTAACACCGTTCCAGTGGCGCTTTGTCTGCTATTTATTTGAGATTCGGTACAGCTGTTTTATATCATCCGAATTGAGAGGGCCATGTGCAAAACAGAAACGCGCATTCCTGCTCTGCCTATTTCTCCCTATAATAACATTTTCCTAAAAATTATTTTCTATAGATGAACTGCATACACTAGATGGCGCCCATTTAAAATGTAATCTCAAACATACAGTATGTAGTATGTATGTACCACTATATGGGTAATTCAACAATTGTGGCCTATAGCGTCACTGTATCTTACATTATACACAAACCATGGCTCATTTAAAGTTACATTATGGAATATTTGCCGTTGCTCGAGACAAAAATGGTCCACTATTATGGACAGGAATATTGTCCAGAAATTACTTCTTTAGACAGAAGGGGGCCCCACCTCCCCACACCCATGAGCAAAAGTTTATATTGCAAGTTTGTTAGCCCAAAACAAAGGATTGTGCATTGTGCATACAAACCATACAGCCAACACTCGAGCCAAACTTCCATATTGTACCTTTAAGACAAAAACAGACAAAAAGTACAAATTCACTCTTTTTTTATTTTCTACCCGGTAACAGAGACAATATTTGTGATTGGTTGGAAAACAAATTACATAAAAATAAAAAAGCATTATTTTTATTTCTTATTTAACGTTTTTGATTCATTCATTTATATTTTAGCTTAAAAGACTGGGGCGCGTTCAGCATGACTTAAAAGTTTTGATACGTTCAGATAGAAATAGGCTATGTAGTACAAACATGCCTCTGACATTTACCATTTTAGTCATTTAGCAGACGCTCTTATCCAGAGCGACTTCCAGTTAGTGAGTGCATAAATTTTTCATACTGTAGAATAAGAACTCACATCAGCTCTATTCATGGCATTTCTATCCGCAACGTTCGACAACGTTTGGAAACTGAACGTGGCCTTGTATTCTACCCAGCGACAGTGCATGAAGGAAAAACGTCCCTGATTGGTTAAAATAAAATAAAAACATTTTACATATCTATATTGCCCTAGTTCTTAAAATAAAATATGTCAAAATAAATAAGATTGATGTAGATAGTTACAGTATATTGTTGGTGGGGATGTCTTAATAAAAATAACGATTTTACCAAATTAATGATCTGACCAACATTGCAAGCAGAACGTTTACCCCGCTATGAACAGTGGGGTCGGGTGAAATTGGTATCATTCAGGACAGTAATATTAAGACCTGCAATGATCCCCAAAACAATTTATCTTAAAGTTGATGCATTGTTTTATCTTTTAATTGCTCTCCTGTACTGTCTAAAGCATGTAAGCAAAGCTTGCCTCCAAAATGCATATATATTTTTTAACATTTCAGATGGTCTACATTACAGCTCTGAATCATTATCTTAAAGCCTTGTCATAAAACAAGTAATTTAATATTGGTCTGAAAGCCATTGACGACAATTCCAACACATTGGAGAAAAAAAGTTTTCCAACCCAAAATGTTTCTTCTCTAATATTACAGCTCTTTTAAAAACAAGCGTATTATTACCTTTCCATGTAATATATTGTATATCAAGCATTCAATATCTTTATCTAACAGCAAATAAGACTTCCTCTGGTCAATGGATCATAACGTAATTAAAACCAACACTCCTTGGTCTCACAATATGATCAATTTTCTTTATAAACTGCAAAGCCAAAAACCTTGAGCTATGTGCTCTTTAAAAAACATACTGCCGCCCATGCACCATGAATGCACCCAGCACTGCATGGGGCGCATTGAATGTACAGTACTCCTGAATCCCAGTCTTCAGTGAGATGACGCAATGGTGAGTCAGTTGTATGAAATGCGCCACCTAGTGGAGAGGAGAGCGCACTAGAAGCCGATATGAGCTAGCTACTAAAAGGTGAGAAGGAACCCAGCACAGGAAATGACCATTAATGCTGTCTGGCAAGTTGTTACACATAATCTTTAAATATAAAAGAGAAAAAGAAGAGAAAAACAGGGGGGCAGAGGCAAAGTGGGGTAAGAATTGAGGAATGACATTCTTTGACTACTCAGAACCCAGAGAGAAACTACTGAGCAAAATGGGAGACAGAATATGGAAGATTGTGGGGGAATGAGAACCAGAGAGATGAACATTGACAGTGTTTAAAGGATAGGGGCAAGGAGAACAGACATTTAATTTAAAGGATAGGGGGTGATAGAAAATGGCTAAGCAAAAGACCCCAAAATGCTGCACAGGAAATGGGTATTTCATGGAGCCAGCAACTAATCCCAACATCCCACCCTGAACAAACATAGCTTTTGATACCATTCAGACGAGAGGAGCAAGTGGGAATGACAAAGGGGGTAGAGCAGGGGTGTCAAACTCATTCCATGGAGGGCCGAGTGTCTGCGGGTTTTTGGTTTTTCCTTTCAATTAAGTTCCTTACTAATTAGTGACCTTAATTCATCAACCAAGTACAAGGGTGGAGCGAAAACTCAGCCCATTGTGGAATGAGTTCGACATATGGGGTAGAGGAATTTAATATATAAACAAATTACAAAGCAATGGTGAGGCGAACATAGTGAACATAGTGTGATGGAATATTTTAAATAAATGGTTCTTTATTAATCATCGGCGTCCAAATAAACTAAAACTCAAAAGATTCAAACCTTTTTTTATGCATCTACAAAAAAGAAAAAAAAGAAAAGAAAGCTATTTCACATCCATGATTGCGTTTTCAAATCATTGGTTTTTGGGAAGAAGAAAAAAACGTGTCCGCTTCTTGATCTTTGTGAATCCATAAACTAAAGGGTCCAATCTGCACATATCCACCTGTGCTCTCAGTGTGTGGTGTGTGCCGTTGTTACCATCTGACCATGCAGATTGACCCCATTCCATACACATACACACACACAAACCTCTCAAACAGGATGTACAAAAGCTTGTGTTTAGCATCAAAACAGTGCAGGGCCCTAACCAACAGTAAAGGCTCCTTTCCTCTCCCCCTCCCTATCCCCATCTCTCCTCCCTCTCCCCCAGGTCTGCATTTCCATCACTGAAAGGAAGGACCAATTTCATCTACAAAGTGACAGGAGAACAGAGTAGGGGAAAGGGAGGACATACAAACAGAATACAACAAACCTCTCTTTCAGACACACGCACAGACATACATACACTCAAACAGTTAAAAACAGTATCAGAGAAAAAGAGGACCGAACCCTAGGTACTGTACTGTCTGCTTTGTTGCCGTTTGGTGATGAGAGAGATAGAAGTAGGGAGGTAGAGAAAGAGTGTGGGGGGGCGACAGGGGTGCTTGGTTCAGGGAGGGGGGTCCAGTGGGTGTTATTTCTTGGCCTTTCCGCCCTTAGCGGAATTTCGTGGCGGGGTGACCGGGCGTCCAGATCCCATTCCTCCACCTCCACCGTAAGAGTAGAGCTTCTTATCCGCTGGCTTGAGAATCTGAGGAACAGAGAGGCTTTCTTTAGACAGCTATAAATATACATACTCCTACAGACTGAACACTGCAGCACGTAACAGGTAAGACAGGAGACCGGCAGACCTTAAAAATCAAGACTGACGGACAGGAACAGCCAGACTGAAGGAGAAAGGAAAGACGCAGAGAGAAAAGCAGAGGAGTACACACCTGAAAGGAGCACATGAGGGTCTCATCCACACTCATCATGGCACCGGCATTATCAAACTCTCCACAGTAGTTAGGGGCAGAGAACAGAGTAACAAGCTGTCTCTTTGCAAAGAACTCGTAACCGTCTTCTACCACCTGAGGACAGGAATGAAAGAGGTAAGAACAATGCAATAAAAAAGAAACAGGAAAAATACCAGGAGTGGATACCCAACAACTGCAGGGCAATCATTTCAAACAGAGGAGTTAACATCCTAATCAACACCTCAACCTCCAATGCCAGTAAAAATACACAAAATTACATGCTTTAAAGATGGAATCCGCAATAGGGGAAATAGAGCCACTGTTCACCCCAGCACCTTTGTTATTGTTTATGTTGTTCAAACGGAGGAGTAATCGTCGGCAGCATGGCCCCAAAAAAATTCAGTACATATTCTGCTGTTCTATTGCGCATGCAATGATGTCAGAGGGGAAAAAACTGTGTTCGTTGTTTACAGTAACTTCTTTGTTGTTGTAATATCCCAAACATACATGGCAGTTTCACCAATGAAGGATTCCAGCTTTAAAAAAGTGCTTCAATATTTTATGTAGGTGCAATGACCTTTGATTATCTGATTTGCCTGATTAATAACAAGATCCCTCTATTCTCTCCAAACCACCATTGGTCTGACCGTGTCCCGCAAAATACCCTCTTCCCAGCCCCTAACCCCCATCCAAAACTCTAAACCACTGAGCTAAGCCATTACCTGATGTGCCCTGCATATAAGGTCCATGTCATGTTTGTGCAAAAATTTGGCCACCACGTCTGCCCCGAATGTGAAGGAGACCCCACGGTCGTTCTCGCCCCAGCCCAGGACATCTTTGTCTGGGTCGGCCCACAGCAGGTCACACAGCAGGCCCTGGTCAGGCACATCTGTGGGTCGCATCACTCTGCGCACCTGCTCCATGGACTGGAGGTCTGGAGAGAGGCCTGGACAGAACACAAAACACAGCACACAGAAACATTACCATCACCACATACATGAATAATGACTGCCATGATACAGTTTTCTGATGACGCCTACCACCAATAACAATAATATCTGAAATCACACCTTGATGACTACCACCTCTTATCAATTGTATATTGTATGCACTTGAGTCATCTCCCACCACAAACACTTAAGGGAGTGGTTAATCCAAATGATCATGGGGCAACCAAATGCTTATTGATAAGACCCACAAGGAAAAGACCAACAGGGATTGGAAGTGATGCAGACAATTACATTGATGGAAGTTACAATCTAGCTGCAATATTAAAGCTGATCTACCCAAAAAAAAAAATATATATATATATATATACACAGTGGGGAAAAAAAGTATTTAGTCAGCCACCAATTGTGCAAGTTCTCCCACTTAAAAAGATGAGAGAGGCCTGTAATTTTCATCATAGGTACACGTCAACTATGACAGACAAAATGAGAATTATTTTTCCAGAAAATCACATTGTAGGATTTTTAATGAATTTATTTGCAAATGATGGTGGAAAATAAGTATTTGGTCAATAACAAAAGTTTCTCAATACTTTGTTATATACCCTTTGTTGGCAATGACACAGGTCAAACGTTTTCTGTAAGTCTTCACAAGGTTTTCACACACTGTTGCTGGTATTTTGGCCCATTCCTCCATGCAGATCTCCTATAGAGCAGTGATGTTTTGGGGCTGTCGCTGGGCAACACGGACTTTCAACTCCCTCCAAAGATTTTCTATGGGGTTGAGATCTGGAGACTGGCTAGGCCACTCCAGGACCTTGAAATGCTTCTTACGAAGCCACTCCTTCGTTGCCCGGGCGGTGTGTTTTGGGATCATTGTCATGCTGAAAGACCCAGCCACGTTTCATCTTCAATGCCCTTGCTGATGGAAGGAGGTTTTCACTCAAAATCTCACGATACATGGCCCCATTTATTCTTTCCTTTACACGGATCAGTCGTCCTGGTCCCTTTGCAGAAAAACAGCCCCAAAGCAAGATGTTTCCACCCCCATGCTTCACAGTAGGTATGGTGTTCTTTGGATGCAACTCAGCATTCTTTGTCCTCCAAACATGACGAGTTGAGTTTTTACCAAAAAGTTCTATTTTGGTTTCATCTGACCATATGACATTCTCCCAATCCTCTTCTGGATCATCCAAATGCACTCTAGCAAACTTCAGACGGGCCTGGACATGTACTGGCTTAAGCAAGGGGACACGTCTGGCACTGCAGGATTTGAGTCCCTGGCGGCGTAGTGTGTTACTGATGGTAGGCTTTGTTACTTTAATCCCAGCTCTCTGCAGGTCATTCACTAGGTCCCCCCGTGTGGTTCTTGTGATCATTTTGACCCCACGGGGTGAGATCTTGCGTGGAGCCCCAGATCGAGGGAGATTATCAGTGGTCTTGTATGTCTTTCATTTCTTAATAATTGCTCCCACAGTTGATTTCTTCAAACCAAGCTGCTTACCTATTGCAGATTCAGTCTTCCCAGCCTGGTGCAGGTCTACAATTTTGTTTCTGGTGTCCTTTGACAGCTCTTTGGTCTTAGCCATAGTGGAGTTTGGAGTGTGACTGTTTGAGGTTGTGGACAGGTGTCTTTTATACTGATAACAAGTTCAAAAAGGTGCCATTAATACAGGTAACGAGTGGAGGACAGAGGAGCCTCTTAAAGAAGAAGTTACAGGTCTGTGAGAGCCAGAAATCTTGCTTGTTTGTAGGTGACAAAATACTTATTTTCCACCATAATTTGCAAATAAATTCATAAAAAATCCTACAATGTGACTTTCTGGATTATTTTTTCTCAATTTGTCTGTCATAGTTGACGTGTACCTATGATGAAAATGACAGGCCTCTCTCATCTTTTTAAGTGGGAGAACTTGCACAATTGGTGGCTGACTAAATACTTTTTTTCCCCACTGTATATATATATATAGATATACATACATACATACATATACACACACAGTTGAAGTCGGAAGTTTACATACACTTAGGATGGAGTCATTAAAACTCGTTTTTCAACCACTCCACAAATTTCTTGTTAACAAACTATAGTTTTGGCGAGTCGGTTAGGACATATACTTTGTGCATGACACAAGTAATTTTTCCAACAATTGTTTACAGACAGATTATTTCACTTATAATTCACTGTATCACAATTCCACTGGGTCAGAAGTGTACATACACTAAGTTGACTGTGCCTTTGAACAGCTTGGAAAATTCCAGAAAGCTTTAGAAGCTTCTGATAGGCTAATTGACATCATTTGAGTCAATTGGAGGTGTACCTGTGGATGTATTTCAAGGCCTACCTTCAAACTCAGTGCCTCTTTGCTTGACACCCTTGGAAAATCAAAAGAAATCAGCCAAGACCTCAGAAAAAGAATTGTAGACCTCCACAAGTCTGGTTCATCCTTGGGAGCAATTTCCAAATGCCTGAAGGTACCACGTTCATCTGTACAAACAATAGTACGCAAGTATAAACACCATGGGACCACGCAGCAGTCATACCGCTCAGGAAGGAGATGCGTTCTGTCTCCTAGAGATGAACGTACTTTGGTGCGAAAAGTGCAAATCAATCCCAGAACAACAGCAAAGGACCTTGTGAAGATGCTGGAGGAAACAGGTACAAAAGTATCTATATCCACAGTAAAACAAGTCCTATATCGACATAACCTGAAAAGGCCGCTCAGCAAGGAAGAAGCCACTGCTCCAAAACCACCATAAAAAAAGCCAGACTACGGTTTGCAACTGCAAATGGGGACAAAGATCGTACATTTTGGAGAAATGTCCTCTGGTCTGAAGAAACAAAAATTGAATTGTTTGGTCATAATGACCATCGTTATGTTTGGAGGAAAAAGGGGGTGCCTTGCAAGCCGAAGAACACCATCCCAAACGTGAAGCACAGGGGTGGCAGCATCATGCTGTGGGGGTGCTTTTCTGCAGGAGGGACTGGTGCACTTCACAAAATAGATGGCATCATGAGGAAGGAAAATTAGGTGGATATATTGAAGCAACATCTCAAGACATCAGTCAGGAAGTTAAAGCTTGGTCGCAAATTCGGTTTTCCAAATGGACAATGACCCCTAGCATACTTCCAATGTTGTGGCAAAATGGCTTAAGGACAACAAAGTCAAGGTATTAGAGTGGCCATCACAAAGCCCTGACCTCAATCCTATAGAACATTTGTGGGCAGAACTGAAAAGGTGTGTGCGAGCAAGGAGGCTACCCGAAATGTTTTTGAGTGTATGTAAACTTCTGACCCACTGGGAATACGATGAAAGAAATAAAAGCTGAAATATATCATTCTCAATACTATTATTCTGACATTTCACATTCTTAAAATAAAGTGGTTATCCTAACTGACCTAAGACAGGGAATTTTTACTAGGATTAAATGTCATGAATTGTGAAAAACTGAGTTTAAATGTATTTGGCTAAGGTGTATGTAAACTTCAACTATATATACACTGCTCAAAAAAATAAAGGAAACACTTAAACAACACAATGTAACTCCAAGTCAATCACACTTCTGTGAAATCAAACTGTCCACTTAGGAAGCAACACTGATTGACAATACATTTCACATGCTGTTGTGCAAATGGAATAGACAACAGGTGGAAATTATAGGCAATTAGTAACACACCCCCAATACAGGACTGGTTTTGCAGGTGGTGACCACTTCTCAGTTCCTATGCTTCCTGGCTGATGTTTTGGTCACTTTTGAATGCTGGCGGTGCTTTCACTCTAGTGGTAGCATGAGACAGAGTCTACAACCCACACAAGTGGCTCAGGTAGTGCAGCTCATCCAGGATGGCACATCAATGCGAGCTGTGGCAAGAAGGTTTGCTGTGTCTGTCTGCATAGTGTCCAGAGCATGGAGGCGCTACCAGGAGACAGGCCAGTACATCAGGAGACGTGGAGGAGGCCGTAGGAGGGCAACAACCCAGCAGCAGGACTGCTACCTCCGCCTTTGTGCAAGGAGGAGCAGGAGGAGCACTGCCAGAGCCCTGCAAAATGACCTCCAGCAGGCCACAAATGTGCATGTGTCTGCTCAAACGGTCAGAAACAGACTCCATGAGGGTGGTATGAGGACCCGACGTCCACAGGTGGGGGTTGTGCTTACAGCCCAACACCGTGCAGGATGTTTGGCATTTGCCAGAGAACACCAAGATTGGCAAATTCGCCACTGGCGCGCTGTGCTCTTCACAGATGAAAGCAGGTTCACACTGAGCACATGTGACAGACGTGACAGAGTCTGGAGACGCGTGGAGAACGTTCTGCTGCCTGCAACATCCTCCAGCATGACCGGTTTGGCGGTGGGTCAGTCATGGTGTGGGGTGGCATTTCTTTGGGGGGCCGCACAGCCCTCCATGTGCTTGCCAGAGGTAGCATGACTGCCATTAGGTACCGAGATGAGATCCTCAGACCCCTTGTGAGACCATATGCTGGTGCGGTTGGCCCTGGGTTCCTCCTAATGCAAGACAATGCTAGACCTCATGTGGCTGGAGTGTGTCAGCAGTTCCTGCAAGAGGAAGGCATTGATGCTATGGACTGGCCCGCCTGTTCCCCAGACCTGAATCCAATTGAGCACATCTGGGACATCATGTCTCGCTCCATCCACCAACGCCACGTTGCACCACAGACTGTCCAGGAGTTGGCGGATGCTTTAGTCCAGGTCTGGGAGGAGATCCCTCAGGAGACCATCCGCCACCTCATCAGGAGCATATGCAGGCGTTGTAGGGAGGTCATACAGGCACGTGGAGGCCACACACACTACTGAGCCTCATTTTGACTTGTTTTAAAGGACATTACATCAAAGTTGGATCAGCCTGTAGTGTGGTTTTCCACATTAAATTTTGAGGGTGACTCCAAATCCAGACCTCCATGGGTTGATAAATTTGATTTCCATTGATAATTTTGTGTGATTTTGTTGTCAGCACATTCAACTATGTAAAGAAATAAGTATTTAATAAGATTATTTCATTCATTCAGATCTAGGATGTGTTATTTTAGTGTTCCCTTTATTTTTTTGAGCAGTATAGATATATATATAAATAAAAAAGGCCAACAGTGAAGGACTGATCCCTCAAAACACACTCAGACAGACCCTGCAAGCATACACCACCCACCTCCATGGCAGCAGAAGATCTTCTCATCTACAATTGCAGCCACGGGTAAACAGTTGAAGCAGTCTGTGAACGTCTTCCACAGCTTGATGTTATACCGTCTCTTACCTAAAGAAGAGCAGGGCAACAAAGAGCATGGGGCATTACTAAATGGCTAATACTCTGTGTGTGTGTGTTCTGTTCTCCTGTTGTGAAGCATGTGCTCCAGCTTCTCGTCTCGGCACTTACACTCATCATAAAAGCCATAGATACGGTTAATGGAGGCGCACTCGTGGTTGCCACGCAGCAGGAAGAAGTTCTCGGGGTATTTGACCTTGTAGGCCAGAAGCAGGCAGATGGTCTCCAGGGACTGCTTCCCTCGGTCCACATAGTCCCCTAGGAACAGGTAGTTGCTCTCCGGGGGAAAGCCTCCGTACTCAAACAGCCGCAGCAGGTCATAGTACTGACCATGGACATCACCTGCAGGGGGCAGCACAGAGGTGGACAGTCAGTCCCTACCACACCCTCCCTGACTACATTAGACCTGTGTGTGTGTATATACAGGCCGTTGGACTGAGATAGCACAGGCAATTAGAGATTAGAATTCTACAGTAAATCAGACATGTTGTGAAACCTTGGAGCGTTCACTATCAGTTCTGTGTCAGAGAGGCGCTGCTGCTTTGTTCCACCGACATTAATTACTATGAAACCAATTTCAGCTATTGTAACTTATCCAATATGACTCACCGCAGATCTTGAGTGGTGCCTCAAGCTCGAGCAGGATTGGCTGGCTGAGGAAGATTTCGCGAGACTTGAGGCAAAGGCCACGGATCTCGTTCTCTGTCAGCTGAACGTTCTTGCCTGGTCGAGAGCCCTTAACTGGATGAGAGAGAAAGACAGAGCAAACAGAGTGAGGACTGACATCGCGCTTATTGGAACAAATATGCTCGGCCAAGACCATGGAAACAACACATACACAAATAGCACAGCCACAGATATAACACACAGTACACCAGAGCAGGGGAAACCAATCAATATCCAGGACCCCGCTGACGGCACAACCCTGAGCATACTGCAGAGCCAAGGTGAATCTGCTCAAACAGCACAAGCCAAGAGGATGGAGAACTATTTGATGTGAGAAACTCAAGGTTACAGAGCATGTGAAACCTAAATGAGAAGTAAGGGGGTTGGGGGTCTTGGTTTCTGAGCACTCAAGGCTCGGGGATGATGATGGTGGTAGTGTTGAGCTGAGCACCAGCAGAGGGTATAGGCCTGGCTATGTGTCTGAACAAATGTGTGCAGTGTGCACCCAGCCCCAGAAGCACGTATGAATACACCACCGCCTGTCTGTCTGCTGATGTAACCAGGACAGAGAGGCTGCAACGGAAAGAGGCACACGCAGTGAATCTCACACTGTACTCAAAAGGGGGTGGACAACTCAAACAAGGATCAAATACACTGCCCTTCAAATCAAAGTACCGTATTTTCCGCACTATAAGGCGCACTTAAAAGCCTTTCATTTTCTCAAAAAACGACAGTGCGCCTTATAATCCGGAGCGCCTTATGTATGGATCAATTGGTTAATTGGTTGATCCATACTGGTTGTACACGGCGCTCAAGGTGCTCTGTCAAAATGTTTCAGTATGAAAAACCAATAAAAACAATTTAATAATAATGAAATGTTTCAGTACGACTGGTAAACTACAAAGCCGCACCACTTGCAGCATTACGGTAGCCAGTACACACCGGTATTGTGCTTACTCACAGTCCCACACCACTTGTGTGTGTATAAAGACCCCAAAATGGCACCTTTCAAGAGACACGCTTACGACGCAGAGTTCAAGCTCAAGGCTGTCGGTCATGCAGTAGAATATGGGAATAGAGCAGCAGCGAGAGAATTCAACATTAATGAATCAATGGTACGGAAATGGAGGAAGCAAGAAGATGACCTGCGCCAAGTAAAGAAGACTAAACAGAGTTTCCGCGGGAACAAAGCGAGATGGCCACAGTTAGAGGACAAACTCGAACAGTGGGTTGTTGAACAGAGAGCAGCAAGTAGAAGCGTCTCTACAGTCACTATTCGAATGAAGGCAACAGCGCTAGCACGGGACATGACAATCGATGAATTTCGAGGCGGTCCTTCTTGGTGCTTTCGTTTTATGAAAAGACGTAATCTCTCCATCCGCACACGAACTACCGTCTCGCAGCAACTGCCAAAAGATTACCAAGAAAAGCTGGTCACTTTCCGCGCATACTGCAAAAATAAGATCACTGAAAAGAAGATCCGGCCAGAGCACATCACCAACATGGACGAGGTTCCACTCACCTTTGATATTCCCGTGAACCGCACTGTGGAGAAAACGGGGACCAGTACGGTGTCTGTACGTACCACAGGGAATGAGAAGTCATCCTTCACTGTAGTTCTCGCCTGCCAGGCTAATGGCCAGAAACTTCCACCCATGATTATTTTCAAGAGGAAGACCTTGCCAAAAGATAACTTTCCAGCCGGCGTCGTCATCAAAGCTAGCCCGAAGGGATGGATGGATGAGGAAAAAGATGAGTGAGTGGCTGAGAGAAATTTACGTCAAGAGACCGGGTGGCTTTTTTCCACACAGCTCCGTCCCTATTGATCTACGACTCAATGCGCGCCCATATCACCGATGCTGTCAAAAAACAAGTGAAGCAAACTAATTCGGAGCTTGCCGTCATTCCGGGTGGATTAACTAAAGAACTCCAGCCGCTAGATATTGGTGTCAACAGGGCGTTCAAAGCTAGACTGCGAGCTAAGTGGGAGCAGTGGATGACAGAAGGCGAACACACGTTCACCAAGACGGGAGACAGCGCCGGGCGACTTACGCCACTATCTGCCAATGGATCGTGGATGCCTGGGCTGATATATCGGTCTCAACTGTGGTCAAAGCTTTCCACGAAGGCAGGAATAATATCTGAACTGCCAGGCAACAGCAGCGACACTGACTCGGATAATGACGAGGGAGCCGGGCAGGTTGGATGCCGTGAGTCGCCCAACTGTTCAATTCGGACACTGAAGAAGAAGAATTCGAGGGGTTCGTGGATGGGGAATGAACTGAAAAAGTGAGCTTTACGTGTTATATGTAACTGAACAATGTTGAGTTATGCACTAACGTTTGATTTAGTGGTATCAGACTGTTTCTTTTACTACGTGTTTACTGAATCAGGGAAAGGTTCCCCTCCACGTTTGGGAGAAGAGTGAGCAAGGCTGGGAGATATTGTTAATATGCACATTAACGTTTGAACAACATTACCATGGGAGTGAACGGAGTTGTCAGAACGCTTAATAAAGTTTGACTTTATCTGACTGTTTTGTTGACATTCCTTTTAGCACAGCTCCATCTAGTGGATGCATAACGCAACCCCAGTCAATTCGTTTGACTACAGTATCTTCTATTCTATGCGCCTTATAATCCGGTGCGCCCTATATATGAAAACAGTTCTAAAATAGGCCATTCATTGAAGGTGCGCCTTATAATCCGGTGCGCCTTATAGTGCGGAAAATACGGTAGGTCTAAATCATAATTTAAATAACCATATGATTGATGGCCAACTTCAGAGCTCTCTGGTTACAAGTGCACCGCATGCAGTCTGGTAGCATAGTGTAGCCTGTGAACTGACAAGCAAACTTTGCTAGGCCGCCTCTGACCACACGGCAGAGCTAAGCAGGCTAGTCTGAGATGTGGTCAGGTCACAAGGGACACATGCACAGTGCTGCGCTGAGCATCTTCCTGGGGCATGCTCCTGGCTGTCCTCTAGCTCTGCTCACTGTATCTCAAGAATCTTACATGTTTGTTGAGTATAGTAACTAGTTATGACATTCACACACATTCTACCAGGAAAATAAAACCCCACCCTGTGGCTGTGTAAACGTTAGTGTTAATTCATAAAGCAGAGGTGCAAATCCACAGTGCAACTGATATGAGTGTTCAATGATCAACACAGACACAGGTGATCAGCACTACTGGAGCCACAAATGGGTAAACTGTTTAATGTAGTTAATGCACCATTGTAGCCCTGGAGTAGGGAATTACTCTTAAGTATGTTGGTTTGCAAGGCAGCTTGAGGCTTTTGTGACATGTGAGGCTGCAGGTCAAGTACAGGTTTAATATGATGAGCTGGCTGAGGCTCCTACTTCAATCTCAAACTAAAACATTCACTATAGCTGCAAGGGATCACTGCAATAGCATATCTATAGTCAAACAAATGCAACAGGACGACTGTATTATTCAGAAATCATGTTTGTATGACAAGCTCCAGGCAAGGATACAATGGAGCATGTAGTAAGTGTATTCCAGTGACTCATGGTGTACGGGGACTTGTGCAAGCCTGCGCTTGATGGAATTAGGGTTGTTTGTGTCACAGAATCAATTCCCCCTTTCCTGCACGTTCTGCTGTCTACCCTAGGTGCAGGTGAAAAGTTCCCAATGCCAGCCCTCCATAAACCATCACAGGAGAACTAGGCAATGACACAAACAAGCATCAACAGAAAAGCCTTCTTATCGTCAACCATAAAGCACAATAAATGTGTCTAGCACACACCTGGTACTTTAATAGCTGTAGCTAATGGGCTACCTACACATGAGAGAGCAGAACAATCAAATAGCCTGAAACCCTTCAGTGACATTCTGCCTTACAAGCTGGGTGCAGACAGTGTTCTTTACAAAAACACAAGGCGGGGTTGATTGAACGCTTGTCAAAGTTCTGACAGCTCAAACTGACGCTTGCTGACCTTGCCAAATGCCAAACAAACTAGAGAACATTGCGAAATGGGCTAGACTACATTTTGGAAAGACTGAAGAATTAACTACACTGAACAAAAATCAAACGCAACATGTAAAGTGTTGGTCCCATGTTCCATGAGCTGAAATAAAAGATCACAGAAATTTTCCATATGCACAAAAAGCTTATTTCTCTCAAGTTTTATGCACAAATCTGTTGACATCCCTGTTAGTGAGCATTTCTCCTTTGCAAAGATAATCCATCCACCTGACAGGTGTGGCATATCAAGAAGCTGATTAAACAGCATGATCAATACACAGGTGCACCTTGTGCTGGGGACAATAAAAGGCCACTTTAAAATGTGCAGTTTTGTCACGACACAATGCCACAGATGTCTCAAGTTGAGGGAGCGTGCACAATTGGCATGCTGACTGCAGGAATGTCTACCAGAGCTGTTGCCAGAGAATTTAATGTTAATTTCTCTACCATAAGCCGCCTACAAAAAAGTTTTAGAAAATGTGGCAGTACGTCCAACCGGCCTCACAACCGCATGCCATGTTGCGTGGGCGAGCGTTTTACTGATGTCAACATTGTGAACAGAGTGCCCCATGGTGGCGTTGGGGTTATGGTATGGGCAGGCATAAGCTACGGACAACGAACACAATTGCATTTTATCGATGGCATTTTGAATGCACAGAGATGCTGCGACGAGATCCTGAGGCCCATTGTCATGCCATTCATCCGTCGACATCACCTCATGTTTCAGCATGATAATGCACAGCCCCATGTCGCAAGGATCTGTACACAATTCCTGGAAGCTGAAAATGTCCCAGTTCTTCCATGACCCGCATACTCACCAGACATGTCACTCATCGAGCACGTTTGGGATGCTCTGGATAGACGTGTACGACAGCGTGTTCCAGTTCCCGCTAATATCCAGCAACAGCCATTGAAGATGAGTGGGACAACATTCAACAGGCCACAATCAACTACATTTTAGTCATTTAGAGCGACTTACATGAGCAATTAGGGTTAAGTGCCTTGCTCAAGGGCACATAGAGCCTTGTCGGCTCAGGGATTCGAACTAGCAACCTTTCAGTTACTGGCCCAAAGCTCTAACCACTAGGCTATCTGCCGCCCAACTCTATGCAAAGGAGATGTGTCACGCTGGTGGTCACACCAGATACTGACTGGTTTTCTGATCCATGCCCCTACCTTTTTTTAAAGGTTTCTGTGACCAACAGATGCATGTCTGTATTCCCAGTCATGTGAAATCCATAGATTAGGGCCTAATGAATTAATTTCAATTTACTTATTTCCTTATATGAACTGTAACTCAGTAAAATCTTTGAAATTGTTGCGTTTATATTTTTGTTCAGTATATTTCTTTCACAAAAATATATTCTGCCCTAATAAAATCACTTGAAGTGGGGGAGGGGTACACCCATTTGTTCTGAAAATGGAGGAGGACTTCCAGGTACGACCTCGGCACTAGATCTAGATTAGCAGTGTCATGTTTGGGCAGCAACACAGGCCTTGGCCCTAAAGAGTGAAACGTGGGTATAAATAGGGTAGTGCTGCTTGTCACTTTAAACCTGGATTAGGGCCGGCTAAGCCCTGACAGAGCTTACTCTAAAGTTAGCCACATGGCCAATGGCAACAGTGAGTTTAGAGAAGGGGCGTGGGGGATGGGGAGGGGGGGGGTCAGACAAAGGGCTTTCCACTTTGCTGGTCACAGGATAGAAAATAAAAAGTTGGACAAGCACAATAGCAAAGCCGTTGGGAATCAACAGTTGGCTAGCTTCAGATTTCCTCCCCCTCTGATATGTCCATGGATGATATGGACATCCTCGTATATGGTGACAGGAGAACGGTAGTAGCGGCCTGGACTGACCGTTCAGATGTACAGGTCAGGAGGCTGATGGTTAATCCCATTGAAACGAGTCACACCATCCACCACATTTAATTGGTTTGCAAACATTGTCACCAGGCTGGCCCATGTGTTATTAAGGTGTACATGGGGCAGCTAAAGGCCGATGGTGGTCCGTCACCGTTCTCTGACAAATTAGTGATTAAGCGAATCCCCAATGATTTAGTGAATTAGCAACCAGAAGAAAGGCAGTTACCTTGACCTGGCTCTACATCATATAAATACAGCAGGATTGGATGGAAAAACAGACGGTTTATGACTGGCCAAGACTTCAAAACTAATTTAAAACCCCATACATGACATGTTAGGCTAATTATGATGACTCTCACAGAGGCAAACACTGAGCCTTGTGAGGAGTTGCCACACTTCAAGAGAGAAAAAAGGTCAGCTATATACTGCCATTATCAGTTAATTTTTTATTGCACTTGTCAGACAACTTTATCATCAAGAGCCACAGTCAGTCAGAAGGGGCTAGGGGTGGGCGAAATAGCAATTGAATTTGAATGTATGTTTTAGGGCGAAATTACAAATGCATGCATTTCAAGAATCAAGTTTTCCTGGGGTTTGTAGCATTTATGTCTGCTTGTTCTCTTTTTGGTCTTATTTCCTTTACTCCAGTGCTGTGTGCACCTTCCCATTCACACACACCAAGCCCCTCCCCCTGCCACTCATAACAACAAAGATGATAGATTACTTATTCCTCTATGACAACAAGCAGTTTCAACTGGCTATTTGCATTTGAGGTTTGGTACAACAGAATCGTTCATATGGACAACGAAACACATTGAGACATTTTACTGTGACAGAGAAGTTAACCTTTCTAACGACACCCTTTTTATGTCTCAACTCCCAAACTTTTGCACAGAGCAGACCCTACTAAAAAGTAGACTTAAGTGCTAGCTGTCTAATCTGTTTTATAAATGTGAATGAGCATAAAAAGTAACAACTAAAGCAGTACGAAACTTCTATTTGATCAATTAAGCCACACGTACAGTACCAGTCAAAAGTTGACACACCTACTCATTCAAGGGTTTTTCTTAATTTTTTACCATTTTCTACATTGTAGAATAATAATGAAGACATCAAAACGATTAAATAACACATGGAATCATGTAGTAACCAAAAAAGTATTAAACAAATCAAAATATATATATATATTTTTTATTATTCTTCAAAGTAGCCACCCTTTGCCTTGATGACAGCATTGCACACTCTTGGCATTCTCTCAACCAGCTTCATGAGGTAGTCACCTGGAATGCATTTAAATTAACAGGTGTGCCTTGTTAAAAGTTAATTTGTTGAACTTCTTTCCTTCTTAATGCGTTTGAGCCAATCAGTTGTGTTGTGACAAGGTAGGGGTGGTATACAGAAGCCCTATTTGTTAAAAGAACAAGTCCATATTATGGCAAGAACAGCTCAAATAAGCAAAGAGAAACTTTAATTACTTTAAGACACGAAGGTCAGTCAATCCGGAAAATGTGAAGAACTTTGAAAGTTTCTTCAAGTACAGTCGCAAAAACCATCAAGCGCTATGATGAAACTGGCTCTCATGAGGACCGCCACAGGAAAGGAAGACCCAGAGTTACCTCTGCTGCATTAGAGTTACCAGCCTCAAAAATTGCAGCCCAAATAAATGTTTCACAGAGTCCAAGTAACAAACACATCACGCAGACTCCTGTTCATAGGAGTCTGCGTGAATCAGGCCTTCATGGTCGAATTTCTACAAAGAAACCACTACTAAAGGACACCAATAAGAAGAAGTGACTTGCTTGGGCCAAGAAACACAAGCAATGGATATTAGACCGGTGGAAATCTGTCCTTTGGTCTGATGAGTCCAAATTTGAGATTTTTGGTTCCAACCACTGTCATTGTGAGACGCAGAGTAGGTGAACGGATGATCTCCGCATGTGTGGTTCCCACCGTGAAGCATGGAGGTGGTGGTGTGGGGGTTCTTTGCTGGTGAAACTGTCAGTGATTTATTTAGGATTCAAGGCACACTTAACCAGCATGGCTACCAAAGCATTCTGCAGCGATACGCCAACCCATCTGGTTTGCGCTTAGTGGGACTATCATTTGTTTTTCAACATGACAATGACCCAAAACACACCTCCAGGCTGTGTAAGTGCTATTTGACCAAGAAGAAGATGATGGAGTGCTGCATCAGATGGACCTGGCCTCCACAATCACCCAACCTAAACCCAATTGAGATGGTTTGGGATGAGTTTGATCGCAGAGTGAAGGAAAAGTAGCCAACAAGTGCTCAGCATATGTGGGAACTCCTTCAAGACTGTTGGAAAAGCATTCCGCATGAAGCTGGTTGAGAGAATGCCAAGAGTGTGTAAAGCTGTAATCAAGGAAAAGGGTGGCTACTTTGAAGAATCTAAAATATATGTAGATTTTTTAAACACTTTTTTGGTTACTACATGATTCCATATGTGTTATTTCATAGTTTTGATGTCTTCACTATTATTCTACAATGTAGAAAATAGTAAAAATAAAGAAAACCCTTGAATAAGTAGGTGTATCCAAACTTTTGACTGGTACTGTAGCAAATAAGCCATTCCATTTTTTGTTAACCAAATCCGACACTCATTGACCTCCATACAAAAACACCTCGTTTGGTGAGCGGAAAGAATAACACCACCACCTGTTGGAGAAGACAGATTTTTGGCCCAGCTATCCCTCTCGCTTCACCTCTTCCTCTCTGGTGTGACTCACAAATTTCAATTAATTACTATAGCTCCCGCCTTGGGCCAATCAGTGTAATTCTGTAAATGCCGGATCTCTATGGCAAGACGCATCGTTCACCCAAGTTTCATCAAACTCGGGCCAGTGCTGTCTGAGATCGTGTTTTGACTAACGTACGAACAGAGACCGATCCACAGTCCCCTACCCGATTTCATTGTGGGGGACAAAGTGGACAGGCTAGTATGTTGTTCAAACAGCTGGAGACGGACAACATGGTGGAGCCATGATAGACCACAGCCTGTCGTTTCCAATGGGAACAAATTAGTCATAGTGGGCAGAACAAGCGAGGAGGGGGGCAGAGCCAAGCAAGAGCTAACAAGATCCTATTGGCGCGTTCTAGCATGTATTTGCATATTTCTGTTAGGGAACGCCTACTCTGAAGTTAGTGTGTGCAATAACTCAATTTGTCCTTGCACTCCTAAACTTTTTTTTTTTTTTGGCAAAGGGTAAAATCTACAAAACTTAGTCCACTCTTTTCGTAACGGATTCTAGTTTTGAGAACAGAAAACTGTATTGAGATCAAATGTTTCATCAATGAGAAAATGATGTCGGCCAAAATTCTCCCACTGGGCTTCCTCTCATCACCATATTTGGTAGTGAGTGGAAGTGTCAAACGGATGCTTCACACTTATACATCCGGTGAAATATCTGGCTCATTGTTCTATCTGTGGTGGAACCCTACAACATGATGCACCACTATTACCATGATGTAGAGGAGCCATACCACTGATAAAACAGACATGTGAAAATGTCTAGGTTAACTGCAGCACCATTTCTGTCAATCCTTGTCAGAACAGAAAGAAACGGTAGCCTATACATTGAGATACAGTAAAAATCAGTATACATCTAGATCAACAGATTTCAAAAGGGAAGAACAAAACAGCAGAACCAGGGGTTGGAACACCTGACTTTGCCTTTAAACCAGCCAGACCAGTCTTGAAGGGAGAAAAATAATCTAACCCAACAAGTTCCAAGAGCAGCAGAATGCCCCTCTTCCTGTTTTCTGAACTGTTCCCAGGCCAGCAGAAGCTCATGTCTGGCTCAGCCACTGTGCTCATTACAGCGGAAGGCCCCTGTAGAGTTAGTAGCTGGAGGGGTTTATGTTGGTCGGACAGCCTCAGGTCTCCCATTACACAACCTACCAACATCTATCAAACAGATCACAAGTTTGATTCTGCCCACCACCCCGTGTGGTATAGACACCTACATATTATTCAGCATTCATTAACCTCCACAATACTCCCAAGAGTGGTGTGGTGGTCACTAAAACAGAAACACAGTTAGTGGAATCGTTTTAATCCATCATTACATCCATAAGCTTCCCCCAACGAAAGACATGTACAGAGTAAAAACCCAAGAGAAAGCAAGACATTAAGCCTGCTACTTGCAAACAACACCGTCCTTCACATTCCCCATGTCTTCCCATATTTCTACTATTCATGCTTCTGGAGCCGATGTGAAATGGCTAGCTAGTTAGCAGTGCGTGCTAGTAGTGTTCAATCAATGACATCACTCGCTCTGAGACATTTTACATTTTAGTCATTTAGCAGACGCTCTTATCCAGAGCAACTTACAGTTAGTGAGTGCATACATCTTCATACTGGCCCCCCGTGGGAAACGAACCCACAACCCTGGCGTTGCAAACGCCATGCTCTACCAACTGAGCTACACGGGAGTTTCCCTTGCTCTGGAAGGGACGCAGCTTTTGTGGAGCTAGAGGTAACGATGCTTCTTGGGTGACAGTTGGCGCTGTTCAGAGGGTCCTTGGTTCGAGCCCAGGTTCGGGCAAGGAGAGGGACGGAAGCAACCCTGTTACACTTCATTACATGCACAAATATACTGCCATCCTAGAGAATGTAATGTGCCATAATGTTTCCACCTCTAGTGGTTACAGTATGCACAATTTACAGCCCTGCTATAGGCTACTTGGCCAATGAAAAACAAACCCAAATCTGGATATTCCCTTTACTTTATAATGTAGTAAAGGCCATTGGCCTTCTTTAGACAGAATGGAGTCTAAAACCAGGGCACTGATGTTTCCTGTCTATGGAATTTGGAGCATCACAGTAGTACGTTATCAGGGTGGAAACAGTAGCACCAAATGAAAGCCAGTGTGACCCAGTGGTGCCATTCACTCTGTGTAACCAACCACCAATGATACAGCTAAACCTACTGTAGTTTGCATTTTTAAAAAGCAAGTTATTACATTTACATCATTTAGCAGACGCTCTTCAGCAAGCATGCTTTCAGCATTTGATAATTGCATCCGCAGCCCTGAAAAACATGCTCAAGTATGCTTCTCCCTCATCCAGGCATGAATTGCAATCTGTTCTTGTCAGAATAACTAGCCTCGGCAGCCGATTGTGCAGATCTAGCACCCATGCACTATAGTCTAGGCTTGATGTGCATTCCTGGTAATACACTCGTGTCCCCTGTGGACCTGCTCCTACATACAGCATCTTCCATTCAGGCTGTAAAGGCATCATTTTCCTCCTTAACTAGATTGGATGGTGAGAAAAAACTGAAAATATGCGTACTTTCTTTATGAAACACACATTTTGTATTTTCGGACAACTTAGGATGTTGCACACCATTGGTTGAACATGGTGTGCAACATCTTAAATTGGCCAAAAATATAAAATTATTGTGGAAAATTGTGTTTCATAAAGAAAGTACGCATATTTCCCCCATCATTAAAAAAATGCCTTTGCAGCCTGAATGGAGGATGTTTTATGTACGAGCCGGTCCATAGGGGGACACACCAGTGTATTGTCGGGAATGCACATCAAACCTAGACTATTGTACAGATCTAGCGCCCATGTACTATCGTCTGCCTAGGCTACATAATAACCGGTATGTGTGCTAGACATTTAAAAAAAACTACAGTATGGAAAGATTGGCTGCTGGAAACAGAAATGACTGGTAAACAAAACCGACGTTACTGGCTAGCTTTTCATTCCTTTGAATAACAGCACACACCAGACAGAACACTGAACATATTTAACGTTACAGTAGCTAGCTAGAGTTAGTTAACAAACACAGCATCATCGTAAAATAGCCATGTTTGTCATCTTAATAATAATTTGCCATTGATACTAATATTACAACAAAATGGGCACTTCAGGCCGAGTGACAAAGAATGAAGCAGCAAGCCAGCCATCTCCCAGTTGCCCTACTAGTTCGTAGATCTAGGTAGCTCGCGCTCTAACCCGGCCACATCGTTTTCAAAGAGAACAGCTAACTTAACGTTAAGCCTGCTAGCTAACTACGTTAACATACACCAGACATCGTTAGAATACCGACGCTTCTTTGAAAATACAAACATCTAAATAGCAACTAATTCGTAGTTAATCAAATTAAGTGGTTTTATTCCTAGTTAAGTGCAAATCCTCACCTTCCAGAAGACGCTGTATTATGGAGTCGATGTTTAATTTGTCCGGCTCCGCCATTTTACTTATTTTTTTGTCGTGGTTCAGGCAGTCAAGACCTTCGTTTCGTGTTGCTTCTTCGATGAGACAAAAAACAAGTACCGATCAAGTTAAACAAATAACAAGGCAACTTATATTTTGTTCTGTCAAATTGAGGGGGAAAAACGAGTCATTTGGCTTAACTTTCCCTTCCGTGTTGTAGCTAGCTGGCTAAATGGGTTAGCTAGCTAGTTAGTTCAAGCTAGCTAGCTAGCTAGCCGATGTTAGTTAGCAGGCTACGCTAGCTAGCAATGGCTAACAAACCAAGCTACCCGCTTTAATGATAGCTAGCCAATAATGGATTATGCAAATATGAAATTGTAACATATAATAAACCTTTGATTTGACAATAGTCTTCCCGTGTAGAAGACAGGGCTCTTTCAGCTCTGTTTTGTGTCTTTTTCTCTTCGTATTTCAGAGTCCCCCTTTCTCTTCCCCCACTGAACTTAAAAAGGGCCGTGTTGTTCAGCGGAAGCGAGAAGAGAGGGGGTTGATACTAAGCGCGTTCTTTAGATTTACTCAATGATGATTGGGTGACTGCTTAATTTTGAACCCAAGTTGTCGTTTTCCATTGGATACATTGTACATCCGTCACACACTGGTGCTCCACCTCCAGCTGTTTTACGGATGACATCAACGGTCGTCACTAGTTACCACTACTGAGGTATAAAGAACTACCACAGCTACAAAGTCAGAAACTCCGCCTATTTCTACAATGTATCTTCTTAAAATGTTATTTTATACCTAACCTTAACCTTAACTATAATCACATTGCTAAGCGTATACCTAACCCTAACCTTAAATTAAGACCAAAAAGCATGTTTCAAGGATTTTTACGATATAGCCAATCTTGACTTTGTGGCTGTGCTATCTAGTGGAAACTGACATCAACGGGGTTGGTACCAGTAAAGACTGCCACCGCGTGTTAGAAGTTAAAATTACAATACATATTTTACAGTTTGTTACGTTCCAGGGTTTCCCAAACTCGATCCTGGTTTTTGCCCTAGCACTACACAGATGATTCAAATAATGTAGTAGTTTAGTGTGTCGTGTGTAGTGTATAACTTTGTGGGAAAGTAATGTGTTGCTGTTGTGCAACCCTAACCCATCTCTTTCCCGACATTCCTTCCCATAATCTCCACAAATCCACGTTCCTCCATTACAGGTCACTATTACACAACCCTCCTCCTTACTCGGTCTTTGCCCTGTTTCCAAATCCATCCCGCTCACCTCACTGTGTCTATTCGTCAGACAGTTTCGAAAGAGGTATGGGCTAAACTTTTCCTTGGGGGTGTGGGGCATGGGGCGGGACATTGTGAGTTCTGTGCCTTATGATACAGGAAGGGGTAGGGGAGGGGGTGACTAGGGATGAATTGACTTAATTCACAGTGAATCATAGGCTACATGTTTACTATGAATCAGAGCCTAAATGTGTGAACTCCAAATTATTCATGGTTTCATGATGGTATTGAGAGGCCTATGCTGTTATTGTTGTTCATATCTTCAATCTATACAACCAAAAAATAAACAATTTCTCTTTCACTCACATATCCTTTGTTTTAATTTTTTAATTTTGAAAAATATACTCCAATCTACTTGACAACCAACTTCACTAAATAAGAATGCCATAGCTAACTCCTAAGGTTTTACATTAGACAATGTAAACTGATGTTTCAATTCTAAACAATCTCTAAAAGGCAGTGTTGGGGAGTAGTGGGTAACACTTTACTTGGATAGTCCATCTGTAGATGATCTACAGACTATCAGTAACATTTAAACTATCTACTAACCCTAACCCTAAGCCTTATCCTAACCCTAAACGTAATAACCCTAGCCCAAACCCTTTTTTAAAAGTTATTTTTTAAATCCTTTTAAAAATATATTTCCCTTTATTACTTTCCAACCCCACCACCCCTTCCCTAATTGGAGTAAACTAGTGAACAACAATGCTTAGGCCTCTACTTCTAGCTTATACATACTATATACATTTTATGGACACAGTCAATTTTACAATAATTATATTTTGCTTGTATTTACTCCTGAACTTCCTCTACCCTCAACCTCTCCGATAATTTTCATGATGTCCATCCGGTTTGCTTCTATATGCCATATCTTTCTAACTGTGCTCTTTCACAAAAGCTCTCAACCTATAACCTATGTACTTATTATGGACACAGTATGCTTTACATTAGTTATCTTGTTGTTATTAGTTGTTGTTAGTTGTTATTAGTCCCATCCTTCAACTTCATTCAACACCACCCATCTATCTCCTTAACACCATCCATATTGGATTTCTATTTGCCATATCTTTTTCAACTTTACTGTGATGTTTTACAAAAGTTCAGAACCTTTCTATTCTCATTGTCTCTACAGATTGTAAATTGAAAATATTTTTTTTTGCTAAAAGTATTATTATATTATTGATCGATTGACTATGACTTTTCAGATCACCCAGTGGTGCTATCTGCAGGGTTAGCTCCAGGTAAATATTGCAATCCTTTAGCCATTCCTGGACCTGTGTCCAAAAACAAGCTACAAATGGACAGTACCAAAACAAATGATCTAATGATTCTGTCTCTTCGCAGCAAAATCTGCAGAGCTGGGAAGATTGTATCCCCAATATAAATAACATTCTATTGGTAGCAAGAATTTTATATAATAACTGAAATAGAAAAATTATATGTTTTGAATCCGGCGTTGTTTTGCGTATCAGTTCATAAACACTATGCCATGGAATCGGTACGTCAAAAATCTCTTCTAATTTTGGGTAGAGCAGACATTTCCATATGTTTTTGTTAGCTGCATGTGCGACATAACTCCACCAGTCCTACCTATGATATCATTTACGACGATTATACCTTTTTTAAACATTTTGTCAAAGAATAATGTTTTTTCAATCAATTCGTATATTTGAGTTTAACCACAATATTTGTTGCATTATTTGTTCTGTCGTTCCTGGAGGATTAAATTGAAATTGCAACCAACTTTCTATGGCTTGTTTTAGAAATAGTGATATTTGGGAGATTATTTGCTTTTCAAATACCTAAAAGTGAGAGGTTGTAATCTGAATAAAGGGAAAAAGGCCATTCTTGAACATTGGGTGAGACAAACTTACTAATTTGCTAGAGAACCAGCACATCACACTTGTGTCAGTTGCTGTGTGTGTGTGTGTGTGTGTGTGTGATGTTGGGCCGAAGCTACTGACCAGGAAGCTTGGCTCTCTCACTCCTCCCAGGCTTTTGTGAGGGAGGGTGGACAATGAGCTTGTCGTAGTGGATGTAAGCAATGTCCCCATGCTCTCTGGCAGCTTTCGTAGATGGGATAAGTTATTTCCACCTCTGGCACACAGCTTCAGTGAAGTCCCTTGTTGAGGAAGATGATTCCTCTCAAGCTTTTGTCTCTCTCCAGAACAGCCATCTTGTCCTTGAACATTACGAACTTGACCACTATCGGCCTGGGTATATCACCTGAGCTGGTTACAGGTTTTCCAGACCTGTGGGCGCGCGCCACCTCAATCTTCATATGATCCATCTGCAGTTATTCAGTGAAAATTTTTCTCACTTTCTCCTCAGACTCTATCCAGGTCTCATGTGGAGACTCTGGTATGCCATCTACAACTATGTTATTCCTCCTGGATTATCGTTCTAGATAATGTTTTCCCAGTCATTTGTAATAATGATTCATAGACAGTGCTGATGTCATCTCGCGTAGACTTAGAGTTGTTACCATCTTGCTGGAAGTCTCTTTCAGGACATCCACCTCTCTCTGGGGGAACTGCAAACTGTTCTTAAGGTCTTGGACCTCTCTGGTCAGATCGTCCATTCTTTTGTTAGTTGAGTCTACAATTGCTTGTAGACATATCTTTGTTGATTTAAAAGATCAAGCACCTGTGATAGCGAAACACTGTCCTCTCCATTACTCCCACCTTCTTTAGCTTTTGGCGGCATGATGTTAGCATGATATATTCTGTTGACAAAAAGTGATCTGTTCTTGCAATTTGTAGTCTATGACATTTCATATTTACATATGATAATTTTTCACAAAGTAGTTTGGACATAGTGAACTAGTTTTTCAAAGTAACTTTAGTTAAGTAAACTATATTTTTCTTAAGGGTAGCTTTAGTATACAGTGAGGGAAAAAAGTATTTGATCTCCTGCTGATTTTGTACGTTTTCCCACTGACAAAGACATGATCAGTCTATAATTTTAATGGTAGGTTTATTTGAACAGTGAGAGACAGAATAACAACAACAAAATCCAGAAAAACGCATGTCAAAAATGTTATAAATTGATTTGCCTTTTAATGAGGGAAATAAGTATTTGACCCCTCTGCAAAACATGACTTAGTACTTGGTGGCAAAACCCTTGTTGGCAATCACAGAGGTCAGACGTTTCTTGTAGTTGGCCACCAGGTTTGCACACATCTCAGGATGGATTTTGTCCCACTCTTTGCAGAACTTCTCCAAGTCATTAAGGTTTCGGGGCTGACGTTTGGCAACTCGAACCTTCAGCTCCCTCCACAGATTGTCTATGGGATTAAGGTCTGGAGACTGGCTAGAACACTCCAGGACCTTAATGTGCTTCTTCCTGAGCCACTCCTTTGTTGCCTTGGCCGTGTGTTTTGGGTCATTGTCATGCTGGAATACCCATCCATGACCCATTTTCAATGACCTGGCTGAGGGAAGGAGGTTCTCACCCAAGATTTGACGGTACATGGCCCCGTCCATCGTCCCTTTAATGCAGTGAAGTTGTACTGTCCCCTTAGCAGAAAAACACCCCCAAAGCATAATGTTTCTACCTCCATGTTTGACGGTGGGGATGGTGTTCTTGGGGTCATAGGCAGCATTCCTCCTCCTCCAAACACGGTGAGTTGAGTTGATGCCAAAGAGCTCCATTTTGGTCTCATCTGACCACAACACTTTCACCCAGTTCTCCTCTGAATCATTCAGATGTTCATTGGCAAACTTCAGACGGGCCTGTATATGTGCTTTCTTGAGCAGGGGGACCTTGCGGGCGCTGCAGGATTTCAGTCCTTCACAGCGTAGTGTGTTACCAATTGTTTTCTTGGTGACTATGGTCCCAGCTGCCTTGAGATCATTGACAAGATCCTCCCGTGTAGTTCTGGGCTGATTCCTCACCGTTCTCATGATCATTGCAACTCCATGAGGTGAGATCTTGCATGGAGCCCCGGGCCGAGGGAGATTGACAGTTATTTTTTGTTTCTTCCATTTGCAAATAATCGCACCAACTGTTGTCACCTTCTCACCAAGCTGCTTGGCGATGGTCTTGTAGCCCATTCCAGCCTCGTGTAGGTCTACAATCTTGTCCCTGACATCCTTGGAGAGCTCTTTGGTCTTGGCCATGGTGGAGAGTTTGGAATCTGATTGATTGATTGCTTCTGTGGACAGGTGTCTTTTATACAGGTAACAAGCTGAGATTAGGAGCACTCCCTTTAAGAGTGTGCTCCTAATCTCAGCTCGTTACCTGTATAAAAGACACCTGGGATCCAGAAATCTTTCTGATTGAGAGGGGGTCAAATACTTATTTCCCTCATAAAATGCAAATCAATTTATAACATTTTTGACATGCGTTTTTCTGGATTTTGTTGTTGTTATTCTTTCTCTCACTGTTCAAATAAACCTACCATTAAAATGATAGACTGATCATTTCTTTGTCAGTGGGCAAACGTACAAAATCAGCAGGGGATCAAATACTTTTTCCCCTCACTGTAGCTTAACTTCTTCCACTGTGAAGTAATTGGTAGGTTGGTAAACTATTTTCAGAGTAGCTTCCCCAACACTGCTAAAAAGTTGTGACAAACCTGGAATATCAATACTGGAAACACAAATCAAAGCTGGAAAAAGAGAGGGAAAGAGAGGCATGAGACAAGTCCAGTCTGGCTGTGAGGTACATCCCGCCTCCCTCTCTCTCCTGTTCTTCCCGGCCCCACCCTACACCTCACATTCCACTACAAAACCCCTTCACATCACACACCAGCTACATAACAGACCACTGCTTTACACAGATCAACTACCAACACCTGAATTAAGAGAGTAGAATTTCCTTTTTAAAGAGAAGGAAAACCCTTGACACAGAACTTTACTTTTCAAATTTCCAATCAAGACAAGAGGACACATCATAAGGTATTTGTTAAACTTTTCTACTTGTATGTCTGATTTTGTGCTATTTCAAATATGAAACATACCAGCTCCATACTGCATTATAACTGCATTATAACTCTTAGCGGAGTAACCTATCCAATCAAGTTTAAAATAAATTCCTATTGATGGTATGTTTAGGGGGCAGACACATGCATGGAACATCCTTATACTTTTATGAGTGTCTAAACCTCCACTTAATTCAAACAGATGAAGGTATGTATGATTCAGGCCATAAGTACAAACAAATCAACTTTTTTTCTCTCTCTATCGATTAAAAGATAATAAGTTCTGAGGCACATTTCCACCCAAACTTTTAATTTTGACATTAATCTGTTGTGAAAGACTATGGTTCATCCAAAATACGCTACTTCTTTCAATATGGCATGAGAAATGTTTTCATACTCTATTCCATTGACGACCAAACATAATGCCTTCATGTTATGTGTGGTCCTCTGTAGCTCAGCTGGTAGAGCACGGCGCTTGTAACGCCAAGGTAGTGGGTTTGATCCCCGGGACCACCCATACACAAAAATGTATGCACGCATGACTGTAAGTCGCTTTGGATAAAAGCGTCTGCTAAATGGCATATTATTATTATTATATTATTATGCTCAGGATTCAGTGATTCACCAGGATCTATAAGCAGCAACAATCACTATTAGTACTTTTGTTCTTACCAACTCACCCCTATCCTCTCGACCTCCTCCTCTCCCTCGTATCCTCACCTCTATGGGTCCCTGTGAGAAGAAAATACACATTTATGTATTTGTTTTACTAGTCTGCCTGTTCTTGTCCAGTTCAATATAAGGAGTGGGTCCAAGTAAGCACTATTGCATGTTTTCTTAATTCAATGAGAGTAGGTTAGATGGAATATATAACATGATCCAGTGGAGAAAATAAAGATAAATGTGTGACGTTTTGCGAGGCTACTTAGTGTTGGGGTAGAAGAAAAGCTCTTTGGGCTTGATTTAGTGAAGTTGTACTCAGCTAAAGGGATGACAACATTAAGGAGCAGATTACATTTGCTGGACTTTTTCGCATGGCTAGGTGAGATTGAGTGGATCCAGGTGAGGAGATGTTGAAGTCTCAGTGAGACTAGGAGTGACAGCATGCAGCTGAGCTGCAGCAGCATGCCACTGAGCTGCAGCAGCATGCCACTGAGCTGCAGCAGCATGCCACTGAGCTGCAGCAGCATGCCACTGAGCTGCAGCAGCATGCCACTGAGCTGCAGCAGCATGCCACTGAGCTGCAGCAGCATGCCACTGAGCTGCAGCAGCATGCCACTGAGCTGCAGCAGCATGCCACTGAGCTGCAGCAGCATGCCACTGAGCTGCAGCAGCATGCCACTGAGCTGCAGCAGCATGCCACTGAGCTGCAGCAGCATGCTGAGATAGACCGGGCCTGTCACAACACGACTCTGTCCCAGGGCTGTGCTTTCTGAGACTTTGTTTTTAAATGCAGTTCTGAGCTACACGATCCTGACCTGTACAGGCCTGTCATAGGGAATGAGTCAGTGTGTGTAAGTATGTGTGTGTAGGTGTTTGTTGGATACTCTGCTGGTGATGATAACAGAAATGACCATGTAATTCCATCTCTACATTTAAAGCAACCACACTTCCTTTTATACCATGTGAACTGTTTTATATCCCCCCCCTCTCTCTCTCTCTCTCTCTCTCTCTCTCTCTCTCTCTGTCTCTATCTCTTCCAGGATGGGATCTGCTGGGGTACAGATTGTATGTGTGGCCCTTGGGGTCCTGGGCCTGATCGGGGGCATTGTGTGCTGTGCCATCCCTAGGTGGAGAGTGTCATCATTTACAGGACAGAACATTGTAACGGCACAGGTACTGAGCAGATCAACTGTTTTATTAGACCTATGTGGTTTACATTTTAAACCGCAAAATACTTTCTAAAATTATATTGACTCAAATGGCTCTAAAAACTCAAAAAATGTAGAATGGATGCAATATGCTGAAGTAAAATAAGCTGTAATGAATGAATGGCGTGTGTATTACTGTAACTATTTGTCTCTGTGTGTAGGAAACTGAAGAGGGCCTGTGGATGAACTGTGTGGTGCAGAGCACGGGCCAGCAGCAGTGTAAGAGCTACGAGTCCTTGCTGGTGCTGCCATCTGACCTGCAGGCGGCCCGCGCCATGACCATCATCAGCTGCATGGTCACCTCCCTGGCCATCCTCATCCTGTTCGCCGGCGCCGACTTCACCACCTGTGTGGAGAACGAGGACATCAAGCCCAAGATCAGCCTTGTGGCCGGGATCGCCCTGTTGGTGTCTGGCCTCCTCCTCATCATTCCCGTCAGCTGGTCGGCCCACAAAGTCATCAGCGACTTCTACAACCCCCTTGTGGCCCAGAAGATGGAGCTGGGAACCTGTATCTTTATTGGCTGGGCTGCTGGGGTGCTGCTGATTCTGGCTGGAGGCCTGCTCATGTGCTTCAGCAGAGCCAAATCTGGCAGCTCGGGAAGAACCGCTAAGTACTACAGCAACAGCGCCTCAGCCCCCGCCACCAACAAGAACTACGTGTAGAGCATGTAGTACACCTCTGTATGTTTGTACAGTGGGGAAAAAAGGATTAAGTCAGCCACCAATTGTGCAAGTTCTCCCACTTAAAAAGATGAGAGAGGCCTGTAATTTTCATCATAGGTACACGTCAACTATGACAGACAAAATGAGGGAAAAAAATCCAGAAAATCACATTGTAGGATTTTTAATGAATTTATTTGCAAATTATGGTGGAAAATAAGTATTTGGTCAATAACAAAAGTTTCTCAATACTTTGTTATATACCCTTTGTTGGCAATGACACAGGTCAAACGTTTTCTGTAAGTCTTCACAAGGTTTTCACACACTGTTGCTGGTATTTTGGCCCATTCCTCCATGCAGATCTCCTCTAGAGCAGTGATGTTTTGGGGCTGTCGCTGGGCAACACGGACTTTCAACTCCCTCCAAAGATTTTCTATGGGGTTGAGATCTGGAGACTGGCTAGGCCACTCCAGGACCTTGAAATGCTTCTTACGAAGCCACTCCTTCGTTGCCCGGGCGGTGTGTTTGGGATCATTGTCATGCTGAAAGATCCAGCCACGTTTCATCTTCAATGCCCTTGCTGATGGAAGGAGGTTTTCACTCAAAATCTCACGATACATGGCGCCATTCATTCTTTCCTTTACACGGATCAGTTGTCCTGGTCCCTTTGCAGAAAAACAGCCCCAAAGTATGATGTTTCCACCCCCATGCTTCACAGTAGGTATGGTGTTCTTTGGATGCAACTCAGCATTCTTTATCCTCCAAACACGACGAGTTGAGTTTTTACCAAAAAGTTCTATTTTGGTTTCATCTGACCATATGACATTCTCCCAATCCTCTTCTGGATCATCCAAATGCACTCTAGCAAACTTCAGACGGGCCTGGACATGTACTGGCTTAAGCAGGGGGACACGTCTGGCACTGCAGGATTTGAGTCCCTGGCGGCGTAGTGTGTTCCTGATGGTAGGCTTTGTTACTTTGGTCCCAGCTCTCTGCAGGTCATTCACTAGGTCCCCCCGTGTGGTTCTGGGATTTTGCTCACCGTTCTTGTGATCATTTTGATCCCACGGGGTGAGATCTTGCGTGGAGCCCCAGATCGAGGGAGATTATCAGTGGTCTTGTATGTCTTCCATTTCCTAATAATTGCTCCCACAGTTGATTTCTTCAAACCAAGCTGCTTACCTATTGCAGATTCAGTCTTCCCAGCCTGGTGCAGGTCTACAATTTTGTTTCTGGTGTCCTTTGACAGCTCTTTGGTCTTGGCCATAGTGGAGTATGGAGTGTGACTGTTTGAGGTTGTGGACAGGTGTCTTTTATACTGATAACAAGTTCAAACAGGTGCCATTAATACAGGTAACGAGTGGAGGACAGAGGAGCCTCTTAAAGAAGAAGTTACAGGTCTGTGAGAGCCAGAAATCTTGCTTGTTTGTAGGTGACCAAATACTTATTTTCCACCATAATTTGCAAATAAATTCATTAAAAATCCTACAATGTGATTTTCTGTATTTTTTTCCCTAAATTTGTCTGTCATAGTTGACGTGTACCTATGATGAAAATTACAGGCCTCTCTCATCTTTTTAAGTGGGAGAACTTGCACAATTGGTGGCTGACTAAATACTTTTTTTCCCCACTGTATGTGAGTATAGAGATAGTTTGATGGAAAGGAAATGGGTCAGACAGAATGGAAACAAGAAAAGGGAGGGTGGTCCAATACAGTGGTTTGAGTTTTTACATTTAAAATACAAATATATGTTTCTTTTTTTTTGGGGGGGGGGACTAACTCAATATACTATAAAATTACTAAAACCAAATAGAAATTGTAGAAATGATCATGTACATGTACCTACATTCATACAGTTTCTTAACTGTGTCCAGCTCGCTAATAATCACCGAAATGAAAGTGAGACAGTCAGGGAGCACCGGAAATTCCAAAAACGATGGACCAATTTTCAATGTGGCCCTCCGTACCTCGTTGAAGACCAAATGCGGCCCCCAGGGCAAAATGAGTTTGACACCCCTGTTGTAATGTGTTATCTCGTTTAGTTTTTTTATGCTGGGTGACGGGTTTCTATAATGCCATGAATGAACAACAGAGAGCAAGGTTAGGGACTCAAGTGTTCATGCATTTCAAAATAGAGGTATAGTCAAATGACTGTATATATAATTTACGTCCATGAGATCACAATTTTTTTACTTATGTAAATCAGCTTGTCTTTTACTTTTGTGTATCAAATAATAAATACATGTTTTTATTTTATTCTGTATACAAATTATTGTCATCTCCTTCAGGTGTGCCATCCTTTAGATGGCGTTTGGAAATGTTAACAAAAGCAAAACACGTTTAAATATTTTGAAAATATTGAGGACTTTTATTTCCAACTATGTAAGAGCATATATTAAAAACAAGTCTCTATAAATGTGATAATTCACACAAAAAAACGAATTCAAGCTTCCAGCCCAAAATATATTGGGCTCCTGATATTGATGGATCCTGTCTCCAACTCTCCCTTTAACCATCTTTCCTTCAAACATCCACAACTATTTCAAACTATTTCACTTTCCTCTCCTCTTTCTCTTCTCCTCTTTACACCTCCTGCTCATTTCTCTCTCTCCATCAGCTCCCTCTCTAACCCAACCGCTCTATTTCAATTCTTGCTCTCCAGTTCGCTCACACGCTTGGTCAGCTCCTCTACTGTTTCCTTCAGAGTCTTCACCTCCGCCTGCAAGGCATGTACCTCCTGAGAGAGAGAAAAAGAGAGAGAGAAAAAGAGAGAGAGAAAGAGAAAGAGAGGGAGAAGGGGAGGGGGGATTCTTGGTCAACTGTGCAAAAGAGGAGGCCATATCTAAAATACAGTATATATTCACAGATATATCAAAGCATGTAGGTAGATGCAGCCATGTCCTTACCCCACTGATATCGTGCTGATGCCCCACGGTAGCTGAAGTGGTCTTCAGAAGACTTTTGTGAACTTTGAACTCTTTGTTTTTGGTGGTTGGCGCAAAACCTTCCTTCAAGGAGATCAGGATAGGTTGGCCCTCTTTGCCTTCAAACCACTCAGTGGCCTCCACAGACGGCTCTGGACCCATGGTGTCTGGGTACAAATCCTCCTGAAACAGGTCAGACTGAAGAGAGAGAGATAGAGACAGAGAGAAAGGGAAAGTGAGATATTGAAGAATCACACATGCTTTGAGTTATAGTAATTTTAAAAAATGTATTTACCTTGCGGGGCACCGTCATGACAACGGGCTCGCACTTCCTTTCATGGAGCTTGTAAAACCTGGTGGAGGGCGAATAAAACAACATACGTTCCCATTTTACAAGCAGCGCTTGTGTGTATGTGTGTGTATATTGGCGAGTGAAAATATCCATGACTCTGTGTGGTTACCTGGCGATTTCACACTTGTTGACCTCCAGGCCCCTCTTGGGCATGTAGCCCATGCCCTTCTGACTCTCCTTACTGCTATACATGGACAGGTAGTGAACATAGGGAGCCTCATCCGTCACCTCAAAGTACCGGATACTGCTGTCACCCTGAGACAGGGAAATGAATGGTTAGTAAACCATAGTGTGTGTGTCACAGGAGGTTGGAGGGCTCGTGGTAATGGCTGGAGCGGAATTAGTGGAACGTTATCAAACACATCAAACACATGGTTTCCATGTGTTTGATGCCATTCCATTAGCTCCGTTCCGGCCATTATTTTGAGCCGTTCTCCCCTCAGCAGCCTCCTGTGATGTGTGTGTGTGTTTGCGTGCGTGTGCGTGTGTATGTGATCAACTCTAACCTTGCCACAGAGGTAGACGATGCCAGTGTCGGGGTCAAAGAAGGGCAAAAGGACGCCACTGCTGGTGTCCAACTCCTGCAGGGTGAGCGGCTCCCCAAAGCTCTTCTGTCAAACACATACAGGTCATGTCGGTTCTTAAGACACCATTCATAAGCCTTTATAAGATGTTCATAATTGTCTCATAACACTCACCGGGTCCCAAAGTGCCACCTGCCTCTCACTCATGCGACTGAAGCCTGTACTCAGGATCTTCCCATCGGACACAAACACAGCCTTGACAGGCCTGGAGCCTTCATGGGTCTTCTCCTTCTCCTGAGAGAGACAGAGAGGCAGAGAGAGAGAGATACAGACTCGGGGAAAGAGAGACACTCAAGGAAGGAGGTTCATCTATCAAAGACGCGTGAAGGGAACTATATGAACTAATCACTGACTGTGATTCTATTTATATCTATGACATTAAACCTAGTAGCTAGGTGCATCTGACTCTCCAGGGTGGCTGGTTCTCCTGTGGTATTGAGGGGGGCAGGGAGGGGGGCACTCACGGCAATGACGGTGCCCTTGCGGGGGTCCATCACACGTAGGGTCTTGTCCTTGCAGGAGGTGAGGATCTGGGAGCCGTCCCTGTTCCAGCAGGCACTGTAGATGAGGTCAGGGTGGACCGAGTCGATCCTCACCACGGCCTCGCCACACGCCACGTTCCACAGGATCACAACGTTGTCACAGCCTGGCAGCCAGGGGAGAGAGAGACGGAGGAACAGGCAGTTAAGCCATGCAGTGCTACTCCACTTATGTTTACAGCTGAAGAGGCACGTGTATTCTGAGGCAATGCATCAGAGCAGTGCTATACCTGCGCTCATGAGCACGTTGTGGGCAGTGGGGTGCCAACTGAGGATGCCCACGCGTTTGGAGTGCCCCTCCAGCTTCACCACGGGGTCTTTCAGGGGCGTGACCAGGCCACCGTCCGGGATCTCCCAAATCTGAACGATGGTAGAGGAAGAGGAGGGTATATTATTACACTGAGTTAACACAGTACATAGATACAGAACACTGGTCAACTGGATAACACAAGGACATATTCAATCAACACATAGGCCACAGTGTCCTTACAGTATGTGCGTTCATAATATGATTCTACTTAACAAGCTCAACATTATGGCCAGTGAAAGGTTGTGACCTCTACTTACCATGACACTGCAGTCCTCTGAGCCACTGGCAATGATGTTGTCGTTGTGAGGACAGAACTCAATATCCAGCACTGGGCCTGTGTGTCCACAGACTGTGGGTTGGGACATGTCAATACGACCCGTCTACAGGGAGACACAAAGGAAAAAGATGAGTTACTATGACACAAATAAACACACACACACACAAACACACACATACACAAACACACACACACACACAAGCTGATGGCTCAAACAGGAGACAAATACTACAGTATGCAGTAAGAACACATGGAGATGTAGAGCGTTGCTACCACTGTGGTTTTGGCAAGAGAGAGACCTAGAGAGGGTTCAGACGAGAGGAACTCAGTCAGCTGATGCCAATTTTAAAGCTATGCCTCAAATTAGCCTTAGAGAGCAGAGAACTCTGCTGGGAGAGCACTAGCAGGCTGCAGGGTTCCCATGGCCCTGGGGGAACACACACATACACACACACAGAATCTGGACTGTTGGCCCAATCTGTCACGTTGGCCCTCGCCCACCATTCACGGTACCAAAACAAAACCATCTACATTCAATAATGTACTAAGGATGTACAGTACATGTAGCTCAGTTGGTAGAGCATGGCGTTTGCAACGCCAGGGTTGTGGGTTCGTTTCCCACGGGGGGTATAAAAAAATAATGTATGCACTCACTAACTGTAAGTCGCTCTGGATAAGAGCGTCTGCTAAATGACTAAAATGTAAATGTAAGTGGCATAATGTTTTATTTCAAACTTAATTCAAATTTTTCTCCTAATGTCCCTGCCTTCATTGTTCATGAACAATCCGCTGCCGTCCAAAAACCTCTTAGTCACTCACTGTCTCAATAATACAGTTACCAAATACTGGTTATATTGCTGTAGTATTAACTATACAATAGGTTGCCAAAGTAGTTAAGTGACAGAAAAATAATCTTCTCCAACATATAAATCAAGAGGCTTAAAGGTAGACTCAGCGATATGACGTAGATGCAGAAAGTAAACAGCATAGTGGGTCAATTTCCACAACAACTAAGAGCGTTGAAGCGCGAGGCTCAACTTCTCAGCTGTTTTGGTCCCGTGGCTCCCACGATGTAAGAGCGTGAAGCGAACCCGTGCGTATGCGCAGATACTTTGTGTGACTGTGTGAGGGAGAAGTCTTGCATCTCACTCATCTCAATATCTGCAGTGCTGCCCGTGGCAACGTCATTTCGCTGTCTACCTTTAAATCAAATTATCGTTCATTGGAGAACAATGGCTCCCTTTGACCACATCATTAGGCCTTAAATGCACTGTGAATTTGGGTTGACAGGACTATTATTCGTCCCTGTTACAGGAAAGTCCAAGAGGTCTACCCATGAAGATGAGACAAAATTATGTTATATCTATCTGTTCTATATATGAATATGCATACACTTAATGTCAAAGTCTTTCAGTTACACCTTTATGCTTCAATATCCCATAAAGTATTCAAAATCAATCTAGATAGTGACCACTATAAGATCATTATATTCACTATATATACAAATGTATGTGGACACCCCTTCAAATTAGTGGATTCGGCTATTTAAGCCACACCCGTTGCTGACAGGTGTATAAAATCGAGCACACAGCCATGCAATCTCCATAAACAAACATTGGCAATAGAATGTCCTTACTGAAGAGCTCAGTGACTTTCAACATGGCACTGTCATAGGATACCACCTTTCCAACAAGTCAGTTTGTCAAATTTCTGCCCTGCTAGAGCTGCCCCGGTCAACTGTATGTGCTATTATTGTGAAGTGGAAACGTCTAGGAGCAACAATGGCTCAGCCGCGAAGTGGTAGACCACACAAGCTCACAGAACAGGACCGCCGAGTGCTGAAGCACGTAGCGTGTAAAAATCGTTTTTCCTCGCTTGCAACACTCACTACTGAGTTCCAAACTGCCTCTGGAAGCAACATCAGCACAAGAACTCTTCGTCGGGAGTTTCATGAAATAGGTTTCCATGGCCGAGCAGCCGCACATCACCATGCGCAATGCCAAGCGTCGGCTGGAGTGGTGTAAAGCTCGCCGCCATTGGACTCTGGAGCAGTGAAAACGTGTTCTCTGGAGTGATGAATCACGCTTCACCATCTGGCAGTCCGATGGACGAATCTGGGTTTAGCGGCTGCCAGGAGAACGCTACCTGCCCCAATGCATAGTGTCAACTGTAAAGTTTGGTGGAGGAGGAATAATGGTCTGGGGCTGTTTTTCATGGTTCGGGCTAGGCCCGTTAGTTCTAATGAAGGGAAATCTTAATGCTACAGCATACAATTACATTCTAGATGATTCTGTGCTTCCAACTTTGTGGCCCTTTCCTGTTTCAGCATGACAATGCCCCCGTGCACAAAGCGAGATCCACACAGAAATGGTTTGTCGAGATCGGTGTGGAAGAACTTAACTGGCCTGCACAGAGCCCTGACTTCAACCCCATCGAACTCCTTTGGGATGAATTGGAACGCCGACTGGGAGCCAGGCCTAATCGCCCAACATCAGTGCCCGACCTCACTAATGCTCTTGTGGCTGAATGGAAGCAAGTCCCCGCAGCAATGTTCCAACATCTAGTGGAAAGCCTTCCCAGAAGAGTGGAGGCTGTTATAGCAGCAAAGGGGGGACCAACCACATATTAATGCCCATGATTTTGGAATGAAATGTTCGACAAGCAGGTGTCCACATACTTTTGGTAATGTAGTGTATATGTTTGTTGTTGATATTGCAGCACATTCGTCCCATGCTGATACTGTACCTGCATCCCACATATGCTTCTGTTTTTCAATGTCAAACCCACCACTGGTGTGCATATTTTCATGTTATCTGACCATAGCACCGGTTCCAATCCATGTGCCAATGCCGTTGATCAAACTCCAGGCAGTGCTATAGTCAGATGGCATGACAATATAACTCTAGCTCAGTAAATAGCTCAGTATTTGTATTATTTATTTTATACAGTCTTTTTTGCTCATCTTTATCAAGTGTGCTAATAACTTTGGACCTGACTGTATATGCAGCTGCACTATACTGCGCCCTAGCCACATCCTGTCAAGACTGTGTTTCACTGAAGCGCTCCAAATATGGTGAAAAACTAGCAACAGCATAGAGAGAGCGAGTAACGTGTAGAACCGAAACTCTGCCCCAAACTTCCTTATTCAGCACAATGTGTGATGACGCCTTGCAATATTCAAAATTCAAATGTTCAAAAAACATGGTTCTTAGAACACTGTACAAACGACACAGCAATTTCAATACCATTTTCATCAAAATTATAGCGTAGTTGGGCAAACCTAGGCATGAATGAAGGTGACATTTTCAAAGATTTGAAACTGAGGCATATGGATAGATCTACACAACAGATGGAGAGGGACATGGACGTTAGACCACTTTTGAGGCCTGAAAACGTCTAACTTCACTTAAGGCATTCACTTTGACCTCTGTATCTCTGCTCATGCCCACCTTGTTCAGAGGCAGCACTAGGAAGGCCCCTCCTCCGCTGGCATCCACAATCATGGCCACAAACTTGGGGTTAACGGAGCAGAAGTTGCTGTCCCAGGTCATCTGGGAGATGCGGATGTCATCGTAGCACTGGTCAGCCTTCACCCCCTGGCCAAAGACGTGACGGAACTTACTGGCCCTGACTACCTTCCTGGACATGGTGGCCTGAGAGGGGAGAGATGAGGACAGGGATAGAGTTGGGTGGGGGGGTAGTGTCAGAGAATTAAGGGGAGAGATAAGAAAAAAAAAAGGAAGAGGGACAGAGTTTTTAATGCACTGTGGTAGAGTAATCAGGTGGGTATTATATTTAAGAATATGCAGACTGCTACTGTAGCCAGTGAGCTCTAACCCGGCACCCCTATAAAAGGAGGTGTCGCGTATGATGCCATACAACATTTACATGGACAGAGAGAGAGAGAGAGACAGAGAGAGAGAGAGACAGAGAGAGAGAGAGAGAGAGAGAGAGAGAGAGAAGAGAGAGAGAGAGAGAGAGAGAGAGAGAGAGAGAGAGAGAGAGAGAGAGAGAGAGAGAGAGAGAGAGAGAGAGAGAGAGAGAGAGAGAGAGAGAGAGAGAGAGAGAGAGAGAGAGAGAGAGAGAGAGAGAGAGAGAGAGAGAGAGAGAGAGAGAGAGAGAGAGAGAGAGAGAGAGAGAGAGAGAGAGAGAGAGAGAGAGAGAGAGAGAGAGAGAGAGAGAGAGAGAGAGGAGAGACAGAGAGAGAGAGAGACAGAGAGAGAGAGAGACAGAGAAATGACAGTTTAGGGAGAGTTTATTGAAGTGAGAGACAGAATAACAACAACAAAATCCAGAAAAACGCATGTCAAAAATGTTATAAATTGATTTGAATTTTAATGAGGGAAATAAGTATTTGACCCCCTCTCAATCAGAAAGATTTCTGGCTCCCAGGTGTCTTTTATACAGGTAACGAGCTGAGATTAGGAGCACACTCTTAAAGGGAGTGCTCCTAATCTCAGTTTGTTACCTGTATAAAAGGCACCTGTCCACAGAAGCAATCAATCAATCAGATTCAAAACTCTCCACCATGGCCAAGACCAAAGAGCTCTCCAAGGATGTCAGGGACAAGATTGTAGACCTACACAAGGCTGGAATGGGCTACAAGACCATCACCAAGCAGCTTGGTGAGAAGGTGACAACAGTTGGTGCGATTATTTGCAAATGGAAGAAACACAAAATAACTGTCAATCTCCCTCGGCCTGGGGCTCCATGCAAGATCTCACCTCGTGGAGTTGCAATGATCATGAGAACGGTGAGGAATCAGCCCAGAACTACACGGGAGGATCTTGTCAATGATCTCAAGGCAGCTGGGATCATAGTCACCAAGAAAACAATTGGTAACACACTACGCCGTGAAGGACTGAAATCCTGCAGCGCCCGCAAGGTCCCCCTGCTCAAGAAAGCACATATACAGGGCCTTCTGAAGTTTGCCAATGAACATCTGAATGATTCAGAGGAGAACTGGGTGAAAGTGTTGTGGTCAGATGAGACCAGAATGGAGCTCTTTGGCATCAACTCAAATCGCCGTGTTTGGCGGAGGAGGAATGCTGCCTATGACCCCAAGAACACCATCCCCACCGTCAAACATGGAGGTGGAAACATTATGCTTTGGGGGTGTTTTTCTGTTAAGGGGACAGGACAACTTCACCGCATCAAAGGGACGATGGACGGGGCCATGTACCGTCAAATCTTGGGTGAGAACCTCCTTCCCTCAGCCAGGGCATTGAAAATGGGTTGTGGATGGGTATTCCAGCATGACAATGACCCAAAACACACGGCCAAGGCAACAAAGGAGTGGCTCAAGAAGAAGCACATTAAGGTCCTGGAGTGGCCTAGCCAGTCTCCAGACCTTAATCCCATAGAAAATCTGTGGAGGGGGCTGAAGGTTCGAGTTGCCAAACGTCAGCCTCGAAACCTTAATGACTTGGAGAAGATCTGCAAAGAGGAGTGGAACAAAATCCCTCCTGAGATGTGTGCAAACCTGGTGGCAAATTACAAGAAACGTCTGACCTCTGTGATTGCCAACAAGGGTTTTGCCACCAAGTACTAAGTCATGTTTTGCAGAGGGGTCAAATACTTATTTCCCTCATTAAAATGCAAATCAATTGATAACATTTGTTTGTTGTTATTCTGTCTCTCACTGTTCAAATAAATCTACCATTAAAATGATAGACTGATCATGTCTTTGTCAGTGGGCAAATGTACAAAATCAGCAGGGGATCAAATACTTTTTTCCCTCACTGTAGAAGAAAACCAGTAATCTGTGAAATAAATGGAACCGCTCATCATTTGCATAAATAATACACAAATGCAAGTAGAAACATTTTACAGGATATGAAGAGCAATGCAGGGATTTGAATACTGTGTCTTAAGAACATGAGCATCACTGCCCCACTCCCTAGTTAGACCACAAGACAAACACATAGTGAGGACAGAAACATACAGACACAAAGCTACAGGAAGGAAATACAATACAGGAAAAGCAGCGAAAAGGAGAAGAAAAAACTTGCACAACTACATCCTCCAGTCTGCAGCTGTTTCTTTTTGTCTTTATTATCTGATGTACACTTGTGGCTCTGTGCAACGCTTTAACTCACATCTAGTCATAAGGATGAACCCACACAGAGAGCGAGACAAGATGGAGAATTGAAGGAAATATGAGCATATGGGACTAAAGAGGCAAACTGAAAGGCATACTCCACTGCTCTGTGGAAATCATGTGAACCAGGAACATACAGCAACAGTTAGACCACATCCTTCAGAACAAGCAACAAAACCACAGACCATCTTTTTCTCCGTCTCATTCACACTCATGCTGTCTTCGTCCCTCTCTAATGCTCCTTTTTCACACATTAAAACAGTTGGCAGATACGTATATGATATGATATTTTTGTGAGCTATACCCAAAGAGAATGCAACTGGTTGAAATATTGTCGTCCAATTTATGGTTTGTAGTGTATGTCATGCATTACTGTCAGTGGATAGTCCTCATGTTCAATGCATAGGCTACATTTCACAGGTTTCAGATTTATCAATAAGAATATTAGTGCACACAATGACTCAGTTCTGGCCTACAGCCCATACATTTATGCTGTAAAATGTCAACTCTAAAAGAGCGAGCATAGAATTTACCTCCATTTGCAGACCTTACTTCCTCAAATCTGAAGCTGCGCCTTAGCATTGACTCTGGATCCCTTGGCTAAAGACTTAGGCTTCATTGTTCTTGTAGCATTTTTGCATCACAAGACCCCTTTGGTAGACATTAATCTAACGCAACAAGCCTTTGCAGAGTGTGCCTTAATGTTATAAGGACCAGGACCTGAGTACATGTCAATAATGGTGTGTGCGTGTGTGTGTGTGTGTGTGTGTGTGTGTGTGTGTGTGTGTGTGTGTAGGCCTACAGTTAAGACTGCTGTGCATGAACATATAAAGTAACAGCAATTATGGACTATCAGTCACATGGTGGGTGTGAGATTAGAAGGAGAAGGATGTTGAAAGCAGGCCTACCTGTTTTAGTGATGGGGAAATGTTCTGCTCAGTCAGGCTCCCTGCTTGGTTCTGCTGTGTCGTCAGAGAGAGGAGTAAGAGCCGGTAGTCTAGGGTAGATCTCTTTATGTGATGGAGGAAGTGAGAGTTTTAGATGAAGGTGGAAATGGGAGGTCTCGTTCTGTCTTCCTACTTGCTGGGGTTGAAACATTTGAATGACAGACGTCAAGAAGAGATTAGATGAAGTTGTTGCAATGTAGACCAAAGTGAGCCTAATTAATGAGGCTAATCAAATCATCAAAGCATATGTGTAATCCTTTATCAGGCTGTATTACTTTGATTTGATTCCATTTTATTTAAATTAAGTTAAAAATATGAAGATAAGCATCGTAATGTCACCGGAACAGAGTCTCCAGAGTGCTCTAAAGAACAATGAATACTCGGGTTAGGTCGGCCCAAGCATCCCTCTTAGTATCTACCATACTGTAGTTGCCTACTTCCAGTGGGGACTGTTGACTGTGGGATATAAATATGCGCAAAGAGGATGCTGTTGTGTACAGGACAATCACCTACAAAATCACACTTAATCACATTTACCCCCTGTGCACAATGTATGGATAACAGGATGAAGTCAAACAGAGAATGACATGGCACAGCTTGGCTGTTTAAAGACACATGCATGCATCCTTTAACCAAACCCTGCTCCCTCAACCCCCCTGAAAACATCTCCAATAAAACAAGCAAGAGAACAGAACAGTAGAGACAAAAGACAGAATGGAAGGCCAGAGGCAGGTTTAAAAATATAGACTTCAGTTTATTGCACAATCGTTGCTGGAGACTGAGGAGTGGGAGGGCCTGTCTGTATAATGCAAGACACTACAGATGGACACATATACAGAGACACAGGGAGATACAAGATGGCCATAAATTAACAGAAGTGTTGGTGAGAAGAACACAGGCGGGTCGATGAGGCACATTAGGATGCAACTTGCACCCAGACATGAAGCAGGACAGACAAAACACAACAACACATTAAAACACAGATTTCATACATGAAGTATGAGATCTTAAAACAGCTCATATATTCAAACATAAAATATCCATAATATACATACATAATTGGTTTGTGCAACCCTGAACATGCAGGGTTTGGTCACTCCTAGCACGGGGATGAGTAGTATGTCAAATCAGATCTTTTTCAGAGCTGATCTGATTGGTCAAAAGATGAGTGAAAAAAATATCAGAATTGGGCTTCCTGTGCCAGACACAGAACGGTTGGCGGTGAGCCTTTCTATGATACAATTAGATGCCTGCAATGGACTGCAACATTCCACAGTTATGTCCACCAGATGGGGCCAAATGAACAGCCATTCATTTCTTTTACATAAACCAAGACAGACCGAAGACAAGGACAGAGAGACAGACAGACCCTCAAGAAAGCTCCCTTCATCAAGAGGAAAAGGGCATTTCATCATCTGTACAGACAGTATCATAATGAGTACCAACCCTCCACAGAATAATTGTATTAATAATAATAATAATAATAATAAGTATCATCATTATCATCATCATATAACAATAGTGTAGACAGTTCATCCTTTATAAATAGTCAGAAACAGGCTAGTTGGCACCTGTGTACAAAAAAACAAACATGTTCCATTTTGTTAGTGTTTTCACACATCAGGTCATCATCATCATAGAATAGCAGAATATACAGACTAAAACAATGACCGTTGGGTGGCCTGGTTCCATCTCTGAAAAATGGTACCGTTGGGTGGCCTGGTTCCATCTCTGAAAAATTGTACCATTGGGTGGCCTGGTTCCATCTCTGAAAAATGGTTTTCAGTTCATTCTCCCACCACACTCTTCCCTCCCCTCCCTCTGAATCCATCTTACCCTGTTCCACACTCTTCCCTCCCCTCCCTCTGAATCCATCTTACCCTGTTCCACAGTCTTCCCTCCCCTCCCTCTGAATCCATCTTACCCTGTTCCACACTCTTCCCTACCCTCCCTCTGAATCCATCTTACCCTGTTCCACACTCTTCCTCTTTGCCCAACCACTCTTTAAATACTTTCACCTTTTTATCAGAGCCCACCCCAAGAACCCCTAAATAATCACTACTTCTACTACTACTGCTGACTCTTACCTTCCCTCAGACCCCCATCCCTGTCCCGTTCAGGAGTCCCTCACAGTGGTCTCCGTGGTGTGTGGCTCTAAAAGCCACGTTTCAGAGAGGAACCCCATGGCCTCAATGTAACAACTACGGCTATGGCACCCTGAGAAGTGGAGAACCCAGGATGGTGGAGTGGTGGAGTCCCTTTGAGTAGAGAGCTAACTGGCCCTTTTTGTTCTTTGTGACAGTTGAGAAACATCCCATTTGAACACACATCCACTTCAGACAGTGTAAATGTATTTGTATCTGATAATGCATAGATATCCAGTTGTAATCAGAGGTATTCACATGCCCCTCCCTCCTGTATCTTCCCCATCTTTTCCAGTCATAAAAAAAAGAGAAAAAAAAAAAGAGTTTACATTTAATTGAGCGAAAGCATTCTTAAACCCTGGGTCTCTCAAAAACCCACACAGTTAACCATTTCTACAATAGAACTGAAAATAATTGCCGTTTTATCTGGGTTCACTTATTTGAGTAAATAGCTTGGATGTAGTTGATATTAAATACACAGTAGTACCACCCCTCAGCCTGTTTCCCTTTTCACTCGGACACAGAGCATTATCTGATGTTACATACATACTGAATTCCAGGTTCCTACTTCTGCTTTCTTTCCTTTACATACATATATGTATAAAAAAAGTATCAGTGTTATATACTGTTTACACTGTATGTATATATAATCTACATACATACATTTACATTATTTATATGGACTTTAAATAAGTTTCATTATTGGTATTCACTTTGATCCAAAGCCCTTTTGAAAAAAAATAAACAGTGCAGTTTATTTGATATAGTTGTATTGCCTCTGTTCTAGTCCCTCATATTCCTGTATTAGTATATACTGTATGTAGTATGTTCCTCTCTTAACACTCATGGTCCACTGCCCTGACAGCATGTGAAGCTCTTAGCTGGGGTGACTGACACATGACATGTCATATGTTACAATGCACAAGCATTTGGCTAATACTAAGTTAAATTCCTCGTATGAGACAATGAGTTTCCGTTTGAGCGCTACTAACATGCATTAATAATCAGTTTCATTCAGTGCACTGTAATACAATTTCAGCTTATGACGATACAAGGGGCCATGTTTGTAATGGACTCACCATGACATGGGTTTCATAAGGGGGCTGAGAAACTAACCAAGGTCTAACACTAGTAAGGGTCAGGTTGCAGTTTGAGGCCTGTGTGGGAGAGGCTGGGATATTCTCCCTCACCCTTGACTCAATGTGAGCAAAGTATGTGCTACAACGGAGGCCCTCGACATTTCATTTGGCAACTTGTGAGTGAAGTGGAAATTAGTGTGGGTACGTTTGAGTGTGTGCACCAGGTTACAAAAGTGCAACGTTACATAGAAACATGCAGGATTAATCTTTTAACCACAACTGTACTTAGTCGTCCCATGGACTAGATAAAGGTCCCTCAGAGCAAAGTAGATTTAAAAAACTAAACGCTTGGTCTCAACCTTCCACATACAGTCTTTGAACAAAATCTCAAAAACACATAAAAATAAACATTGTACTGTTCTTCAGAGCATAAACTCAAATGCCAGTGCAGAAACTAGTGGCAACAAAATTAAAGTTTTTACTTTAAAACTGAGTAACCAGAAATAGTTTGTTCAGGGTTACTGGTTTTGGAAATGGTGAGAGGGTTAGGGGTTCATTCATTCTTGGTTGCAGTTGCCTAATGAAATACTATATGCCCCAGGTCAGCTTGCTACTACAGTACTGTACCTCTCTAAGGGTAACAAAGTGCAAAGAGTCAAGCTGGGCTATGTTAAGTAGTAATAATGTCCAGCTTTGGCATAGAATGCAGTGCATCATACCAAATCATTATCTGGCCTTGGACAGTTAAAAGCCTACAAAGTCGCCTAGCTGTCGGCCATTTCCACCCTCTCAGAGGAACTACAGGAGCTAACCCTACTAGGTTGTAGCAGTCAAATAATAGTGCTTTCTAATTTTAAAAACATCATCACAGACTGGCTCTCTAATACTGTAGCGTAATAAACATTTGGCATCTGTTTGGTGGCAGAACTACCCTTTTCAGTCAACAGGATCCATCCTGCACAGTCATGTAACTATAGTTCAGGTATTATAAAAGAGACATACGGTGTGTTTTATGCACCTTCATTTTAAGCGTAATTTAAGACGCTATGTGCCCTTTTCACTGACTACAGTATGTGCCAAACATGTCATTAAAATTACAATAATCAACAATAAAATTATATTTTTTAAACTTAATAAATAGTCATGAACTAATTCTTATTGACGAATCCTGATTCAAAACAAAATAAAATTCCTCAGTTCAATGTGAGGAAGTCACTTTAAATGCAGATATTGATGAATAAATAAAACATACTGTCTCATAAAATTAAGGTCAACCAATAATAAAGAGTAACTTAATGTAACTCAACAACAGCAATTGTAAATGTGCATAATCATGATTCCCTATTCAAAATGGCTGTATTTTCAATGGCACAATGCATCCAAGTTCAGTCTAGCATTTAGGATATGTGGACTGCACTGCACTAAAAGGGAGGTAAACTTCAAATAAAATGAGCACTAACAAGCCAAGGAATGAACCCATTCACCCACACCCAGTTACCCATACCCTTCACCCATACCCAGTTCATCCCCACCTGACCACAGAGAGACAGGGAGAGAGAGACAGTCAGACAGACAAAGCCAGGGAGAAGGGAGAAAGACAAACAAACATGGAATAAATAATGAGAGGGAGAATATCCTCTCTAATACACAGTAACTCAAGTAGTTCCATAGGACTTTGTGACAGGTCTGGGAGTGCTTTGTGCATTAGTTGTGCATTACTAGCATGTATGCATGCTACTCGGTGAGTGTGTGTGTGTGTGTGTGTATGTGTGTGTGTGCGGTGTGTGTTTGTTCTAAAGTGTATATGCTATGTGCTGCATAGGTTGCAATAGAATGACATCTGAAAGATACTTCAGAAAGAGACTTCCTGCTCAGTGCATATGATATCGTTTAGCCAAATGGTCCGTCTGCTCTAGAAAAATGAATGCATCATTGACGGATCAACTTTGATAAAAGCCATAGGTTGAAATGGTAATTGACACATGAGGATAAGTCAATATCAAATCAACTATTGTTCAAGTGTAACTTCACTTGCAAATCATGATTTTTTTAGTAGACATTTATGTGTGTATTTCTGATATCAAATCCTTAATCTCCTTTGTGTGTAATCTTCACAGATCCTCTGCCGTGTGTGTTTGTGTGGGAATTTGCAATCCATAATGACCAGTGAGCCAATATCCAATCCTTGTGTGTGTTCCCTAACATTGATAGCCACGCATGTATAATGGTAAGGTGGACACAGATACAGTATGAATATTCTTGCTAGGTGTGCATGTGTCAAAGCCTGCACCAATCCCTATTATGTAAAACACTTTATCTGGCCTTCCATGTACGTCTTCATGAACACAGCCCGAGGTCCTAAACCCTGTTACCCTCTGGTCCTCCTCCAGGCAGGGTGGGGCTCAGTCTGAGGGACAGTGGTGGCTGTTGATCCAGAGCAGGTCGTCCAGCACACCCCAGTGCAGGTAGAGGATGGAGCCCACCACCAGCACATGCATGATCTGGTGGCTGTTGCACCAGTAGTCAAAGAGGCCCGGGCGGAAGCGCTCTGGGATGCGCGCGATGTTGATGATCCCACCCAGTACGGCCAGCGCGTCCATGGTGAGGAAGTGTTGCAGCGAGGTGGGGCTGCCGCCGCCCACGCCCACCCAGCGCAGCAGGAAGAAGGAGAAGCGGAATAGGGCCTGCCAGGCAAAGGACCGCAGGCGCCGAACGCTACTCCGCGCCGTGATGGCCGAGTAGATGGCGTAGCTGGACAGCAGGATGTAGACGACCAGAGCCACTGTGCGGGTGAAGGGGTAGCACAGCAGGGTGCTGTAGACGATGGGCAGCGCTCCTGAGGCAAACACAACACACAAAGACAGAGGCAGTCAGTCATTAAACTACACCACAACAGATATTCCCATCCCAGAGAATCATGCACACAGTATAGTAGTCCCCTGTAGCTCAGTTGGTAGAGCATGGCGCTTGCAACGCCAGGGTTGTGGGTTCGTTTCCCACGGGGGGCCAGTATGAAAATGTATGCACTCACTAACTGTAAGTCGCTCTGGATAAGAGCGTCTGCTAAATGACTAAAATGTTTAAAAATATATTCTATAGCCATAATATACTATACTGAATGCAGTTCAACTTTAGGCTACTCATTCTCACATATAGCCTACACCCATGCTAAATAACACAGCCATGGAGCCCTTCCCTTGTGGAATCATGGACTCTCAACTGACTATAATTCCATTATGGCTATACACCATATGCAGTATTGGGGTCATTCCACGAAATTAGTGCCCTTTGATATTTTAGGTAGAAATTGTGCACCAATATAGATTTGTTTTAAAAGTCTGTTATATTCAATGAAGTGCCCTTTAATATAGACCAGATGGAGAATTCAATCAATCTGATTAAAAAAGACTTGCTAAAGTGCCAAAATTCAGCATGTCCCTCCGTGCACCCTCTGTGACTTCCAGGAAGATTTCAACCCACTTAACCCCAAAATATCTAAAGGTTTTCACGATAATTGTAAAGCCCTAGTTATTTTGTTGCTTTGACAAAGTCATTTCTGAAGATTATTATTTATTTAACGTGATTAGTGATTCATTTCAAGGAAGAAAAAAAACCTATCCCTCATTTTAAGGTCAACCCTGTTACGTGAAATGAACTCTCGTTTTAAGATGGTGAAACTACTCCTTTTTAAATATTTTTTTCAAAAGAAACATCGAACATCTAATAATCAAATTATCGTCGAAAAGCAGGTGAGCTGGTTCTACTCTTTTTGGCCATTTTCTGGTGTTTTGTGGTGTAAAACTGAGTGGGTCGAGCATAACACGTCAATCCTGTGACCCATATAGACAGGCTAGAAATGTTTTAATTAAAATGTTTTTGTTAAACATTCATTCAATTACCCCTCCCTGTTGCACACAACAAGCTTCCATTTCCCCTGTCACAAAGGGATTTATGGCTGATTTAAGATTACATTGTCACCCCTGTTACAGTCAACCCTGTTACTGCTGGTGAAGAAGTTGAAGTTCAAGGTTGGTTTATTTTACAGAAACAAAGCATGTCTGACTTTTGATAATAGGAAGGAAATTGTCCAGGCCACTTATGTCTATTTTAGATTATGGGGATATTATCTATATGCATGGAACAGCATCTACACTTAAACCACTAGATGCTGTTTTCCATTGTGCCCTTACTGGTGATGTTATAGAACTCACCATTGTGTTTTGTATCAAAAAGTGGGTTGGGCCCCTTTGTAGTAAGGAGACAGCAGCATTCTCTTGTGTTTATTTACAAAGCACTCATGCAGAAACTTCCTATGTATCTACTATCATTATTCATTCAATTTAGACTTATAAATGAAAAAATCCGGTCACAGGCTTGGATAACACTGGAGGCCCCTTCAGTCTCCACAGAGTTGGGTAAAGCTGCTTTGAGTTTTTTTGCGCCCTTTATGTGGAACAACTCACAGAGAGCTCTGAAATGAGATGTGATCAGAGACCTCCATGTTGATAAATGTGTCTGTTTTTCTTAATATGCTTTGTAATTTTGTATATCTACAGTACCAGTCAAAAGTTTGGACACACCTACTCATTCAAGGTTTTTCTTTATTTTTACTATTTTCTACATTGCAGAATAATAGTGAAGACATCAAAACTATGAAATAACACATATTGAATCATGTAGTAACCAAAAAAGTGTTAAACAAATCAAAATATATTTTATATTTGCGATTCTTCAAAGTAGCCACCCTTTGCCTTGATGATAGCTTTGCACACTCTTGGCATTCACCTGGAATGCATTTCAATTAACAGGAGTGCCTTTTTAAAAGTTAAAAGTTAATTTGTGAAATTTCTTTCCTTCTTAATGCGTTTGAGCCAGTCAGTTGTGTTGTGACAAGGTAGGGGTGGTATACAGAAGATAGCCCTATTTGGTAAAAGACCAAGTCCATATTATGGGAAGAACAGCTCAAATAAACAAAGAGAAACGACAGTCCATCATTACTTTAAGACATGAAGGTCAGTCAATCCGGGAAATTTCAAGAACTTTGAACGTTTCTTCAAGTGCAGTCGCAAAAACCATCAAGCGCTATGATGAAACTGGCTCTCATGAGGACCGCCACAGGAAAGGAAGACCCAGAGTTACCACTGCTGCAGAGGATAAGTTCATTAGAGTTAAATGCACCTCAGATTGCAGCCCAAATAAATGCTTCACAGAGTTCAAGTAACAGACACATCGCAACATCAACTGTTCAGAGGAGACTGCGTGAATCAGACCTTCATGGCCGAATTGCTGCAAAGAAACCACTCTTGAAGGACACCAATAAGAAGAAGAGAATTGCTTGGGTCCAGAAACACGAGCAATGGACATTCGACCGGTGGAAATCTGTTGTTTGGTCTGATGAGTCCAAATTTGAGATTTTTGGTTCCTACCGCCGTGTCTTTGTGAGACGCAGAGTTGGTGAACAGATGATCTCTGCATGTGTGGTTCCCACCGTGAAGCATGGAGGAGGTGGTGTGATGGTGCTTTGCTGGTGACACTGTCTGTGATTTATTTAGTATTCAAGGCACACTTAACCAGCATGTCTACCACAGCATTCTGCAGTGATACGCCATCCCATCTGGTTTGGGCTTAGTGGGACTATGATTTGTTTTTCAACAGGACACCTCCAGGCTGTGTAAGGGCTATTAGGAGAGTGATGGAGTGCTGCATCAGATGACCTGGCCTCCACAATCACCAGACCTCAACACAATTGAGATGTTTGGGATGAGTTGGACCACAGAGTGAAGGAAAAGAAGCCAACAAGTGCTCAGCATATGTGGGAACTCCTTCAAGACTGTTGGAAAAGCATTCCTCATGAAGCTGGTTGAGAGAATACCAAGAGTGTGCAAAGCTGTCATCAAGGCAAAGGGTGGCTACTTTGAAGAATCTCAAATATAAAATATATTTTGATTTGTTTAACACTTTTTCGGGTTACTACATGATTCCATATGTGTTATTTCATAGTTTTGATGTCTTCACTATTATTCTACAATGTATAAAATAGTACAAATAAAGAAAAACCCTTGAATGAGTAGGTGTGTCCAAACTTTTGACTGGTACTATATATGAACGGTGTATTTATGCAGGGCTCATCTGAAAACAAGACCCTAGTCTCAGTATGACTTCCCTGTCAAAATAAAGGTTTAATAATAATAATTATAATAATAATTATAATAATACTTTATTTGGCACTTAATAGGCACTTACTATAGTAATTTTTTTATGAGATGGGAAAATGTTATTTTAAAAAAATTAAGTTATACATGTGCTCTTCATGACAAAGTGTGAAATCAAACTTTTTTCCCCCACCAAGTTACACATCTCAAAAGGCACCGAATTGTTGGAATGACCAATTGGTTATTGGATACTCAAGATGATTTGCATAAATGTAAATGAAAATGGATTGCACAAAAAGAGTGTGCCAGACAGTGTAAACAGAAAACAAAAGGCTGGAAGAGAAAGGAGAGAAGGAGATAAGACAATGTAGAGAGAGAGAATGAAAGAATCAATGAGAACAGAGAGCTTTTAGTTGCTACCCAGAAGCCCCTATGCTTACCCAGCGTGTTGATCATGCAGATGCCGCACATGTCGAGGGTGAGGAGGGTGTGGTAGACGGGCTCTCCTCCCTCGTGGTTCATGAAGAGGTGGTAGAGTACAGAGCCCAGCTGGGGGGACAGGCAGGCCAGGAAGTGGACCACACCCAGCCATGTCACACTGATCTGGGACCAGGGGAAGTTGAGCGGGATGAGGAACAGGAAGCAGAGTAGAGGGATACCTGTTGGGAGGGGGTGAAGGGGAAAACAGGGTTCAGTCAAATAGGCCGAAATCTTGCTGAAAACTAGCACCAGCTTTACCAATACAAAAAGTGTGCAGTTTGAACTACTGTACTGGAAAGTTTATTTTCACCTGTTATTATATTCCAATGAAATGACAAAAAAGGTCAGATGTGTTATGAATGTCCAATCACATTAGCAATACGACATAGCGCTACTGCATAGACACCATTTTTTTCACCTTCCACAAGCTCTTGTTTTGCTTCAGCAACAATTACTGCTGCACTACAGGGCAATTCCACAGTAACTGAATTACGCAGAGACTGTATGGCAAGCAAAAAACAACTATGTACAATGACTACTTTGAACAATTTACACACCAGGGTTTCTCCCCAGGACTTTTTAACAAGGTGGTGCTGCAGAGTACATACAGCCGGGGGGGCTCAGAGATTTTTGAACACCTGTAACTGCCATTCCCTGCAATCTAGAGCAAACAACGGTCTTATATGATAACAAATCAAGTTAAAAAATATATATATATATATATGGTTCGCTCCTACAGACAGTGAGTCACGTGGCCTGCTATATAAAGCAGGCAGACAGGCATCCAGTTACTGTTCGATTGAACGCTAGGATGACCTATGCGACTTTGAGCGTGGTACGATTGTCCAGTATCTCAGAAACGGCTGGCCTCCTGGGATTTTCATGCATGATAGAGTCTAAGGTTTACTGAGAATGGTGCGACAAACAAAAAGCATTCAGTCAGCATAGCCCTGTGGGCGAAAACTGCTTGTTGATGAGAGAGGTCAAAGGAGAATGGCAAGAATCGTGCAAGCCAACAGGCAGGCCACAAACAGGCAAATAATGGCGCAGTAGAGCGGCATCTCGGAACACACAACTCGTCGGTCCTTGTCACGGATGGGCTATTGCAGCAGACGACCCTTCCGGGTTCCACTCCTATCAGCTAAAAACAAGAAGAAGAGGTTCCAATGGGAACACGATCCCCAGCACTGGACAACTGAGGAGTGGAAAAACATCGCCTGGTCCGACGAATCACGGTTCCTGTTATGTCATGCTGATGGCAGAGTCGGGATTTGGCCTAAGCAGCATGGCTCCTAGGCTTCATCCTGCCTGGTGTCAACGGTACAGGCTGGTGGCGGTGGTGTAATGGTGTGGATAATGTTTTCCTGGCACACGTTAGGCCCCTTGTTACCAATTGAGCAATGTTTGAACACCAACCACACCTTGTAGAATCCATGCCCTGAATAATTCATTCTGTTCTGGAAGCAAAAGTGGGTCCGACCCGGGACTAGATGGGTGTACCTAATAAACTTGCCACTGTGTGTAAGTGCCTTCAGAAAGTATTCATACCCCTTGACTTAAATAGATGTCTTTTCCTCACCCATCTACACACAATACCCCATAATGACAAAGTGAAAACATGTTTTTAGAAATGTTAGCAAATGTATTGAAAATGAAATACCGAAATATCTAATTTACATAGGTATTCACACCCCTTTGCTATGACACTCCAAATTGAGCTCAGGTTCATCCAATTTCCTTTGATCATCCTTGAGATGTCACTACAATTTGATTGGAGTCCACCTGTGGCCAATTAAATTGTTTGGACATGATTTAGAAAGAAACACACCTGTCAATATAAGGTCCCACAGTTGACAGTGCATGTCAGAGCTGAAACTATCCCATGATGTCCAAGGAACTGTTCGTACATCTCTGAGACTGTGATGAGGCATATATCTGTGGAAGGGCATAAAACTATTTGTAGTGTTGAAAGTTTCCAAGAGCACAGTGGTCTATCCAGACTCTGCCTAGAGCTGGCCATCTGACCAAACTGAGCAACCGGGCAAGAAGGACCTTGGTCAGGGAGGTGACCAAGAACCCAATGACCACTCTGACAGAACTACAGAGTTCCTTGGATGAGATGGGACAACCTGCCAGAAGGACAACAGTCTCTACAGCACTTTAAGGGAAAGTGGCCAGACGGAAGCCACATCTGAGAAAAGGCACATGACAGCATGCCTGGAGTTTGCAAAAATGCATGTGAAAGACTAATAGCATAAGGCAACAGATTATGTGGTTTACTATTTGGCCTGAATGCAAAACACTATGTCTGAAGAAAACCAGGCACAGCACATCAACCGTCTAACACCATCCCTACTGTGCAGAATGGTGGTGGCAGCATCATGCTATGGGAATGCTTTTCAGCGGCAGGGATTGGGAGACTGATAAGGATAGAGGGAACAATGAATGGAGCCAAATACAGGCAAATCCTTGATGAGAACCTGCTTCAGAGTGCAAACAACCTTAGACTGGGGCGAAGATTTACGTTCCAACAGGACAATGACCCCAAGCATACAGCCAAAGCAACGCTGGAATGCTTGAATCCCATTGAAAATCTGTGGAAAGACTTGAAGATTGCTGTTCACCGCCACTCCCCATCTAATTTAACAGAACTTGAGAAAATCTGCAAGGAAGAATGGGAGAAAATCCCCAAATTCAGATGTGCATAGCTGATACAGACATACCCAAGACGACTCAAAGCTGTAATCGCCGCCAAAGGTGTGAATACTTATTTAAATTAGATATTTATGTATTTCATTTTCAATAAATTTGCAAAAATGGCTAAAACATGTTTTCACTTTGTCATTATCGGGTATTGTGTGTAGATCGGTGAAAAATAATAATATCTTTAATCCATTTTGAATTCAGGCTGTAACAACAAATGTGGAACAAGTCAAGGGGTATGAATACTTTCTGAAGGCACAGTTTTTTTCCTTTCTCTCTTACATTCTTTGGGAGAACCCTGCACAGTAAATACAAATAAAACAACATTTACTGGAAAAACTGTGCAGATGCAAAGATGCACAGTTCTTTCCTGTGAAAAATCGCAGTGTAAATCCGTTACCATGGAATTGCCCTTTAACTACAGAGATGTGTTGTAGGTTGCTTCACTTAGGCTATTGGGAGGTGCTTGGTGAGCAAAAACAGGTCCTTGAAATTTGATACACACATATCACTCTCCTCCACATCCCACCTTCTTCCCCGTCTTTCGTTCACTCTGCCTTTCCCAATGTCAAATCATTTGTCCTGGCCAGGTGATACAGCCAATGCCATCTAACACCAGAGGAGGCTGGTGGGAGTAGTTATAGGAGGACAGGCTCTTTGTAATGGCTGGAATGGAATAAATGGAATGGAGTCAAACATGTGATTTCCATGTTTGATGTGTTTGACACCGTTCCATTTATTCCATTCCAGCCATTACAATGAGCCCATCCTCCTTTAGCTCCTCCCACCAGCCTCCTGTCTAACACGTCTATTTTGAGTGTAATATCTCTTCTGCACCCCTCCCTCCCAACCACACTCAGCACTACTGAACAGTACAACTGGACAGGCTCTCTAAGGCTGCATTTACACAGGCAACCCAAGTCTGTTTTTTCCCCCAATAATTGCTCTTTTGACCAATCACATCAGATCCTTTTCAGAGCTGATCTGATTGGTCAAAAGACCAATTAGTGAAAAAAAGATAAGAATTGGGCTGCCTGTGTAAATGCAGCCTAAGAGGTCCAAAGTATGATTGCTACTCTTTAGACAGGAGGTGTGTGTTTCTATCCAAAAGTATTCCGGCTGTTGACCCTATTGTGCAAATGTAGCATGTAGACTCCATTTGTGTGATCCTATATGGTTTTCAGGTGCAATATATTACCAAAAATAGGACCTGTGTGACTTCATCACCTTGAAATACAGTGGGGGAAAAAAGTATTTAGTCAGCCACCAATTGTGCAAGTTCTCCCACTTAAAAAGATGAGAGAGGCCTGTAATTTTCATCATAGGTACACATCACCTATGACAGACAAAATGAGAAAATAAAATCCAGAAAATCACATTGTAGGATTTTTTATGAATTTATTTGCAAATTATGGTGGAAAATAAGTATTTGGTCAATAACAAAAGTTTCTCAATACTTTGTTATATACGCTTTGTTGGCAATGACACAGGTCAAACGTTTTCTGTAAGTCTTCACAAGGTTTTCACACACTGTTGCTTGTATTTTGGCCCATTCATCCATGCAGATCTCCTCAAGAGCAGTAATGTTTTGGGGCTGTCGCTGGGCAACACAGACTTTCAACTCCCTCCAAAGATTTTCTATAGGGTTGAGATCTGGAGACTGGCTAGGCCACTCCAGGACCTTGAAATGCTTCTCACGAAGCCACTCCTTCGTTGCCTGGGCGGTGTGTTTGGGATCATTGTCATGCTGAAAGACCCAGCCACGTTTCATCTTCAATGCCCTTGCTGATGGAAGGAGGTTTTCACTCAAAATCTCACGATACATGGCCCCATTCATTCTTTCCTTTACATGGATCAGTCGTCCTGGTCCCTTTGCAGAAAAACAGCCCCAAAGCATGATGTTTCCACCCCCATGCTTCACAGTAGGTATGGTGTTCTTTGGATGCAACTCAGCATTCTTTGTCCTCCAAACACGACGAGTTGAGTTTTTACCAAAAAGTTCTATTTTGGTTTCATCTGACCATATGACATTCTCCCCAATCCTCTTCTGGATCATCCAAATGCACTCTAGCAAACTTCAGACGGGCCTGGACATGTACTGGCTTAAGCAGGGGGACACGTCTGGCACTGCAGGATTTGAGTCCCTGGCGGCGTAGTGTGTTACTGATGGTAGGCTTTGTTACTTTGGTCCCAGCTCTCTGCAGGTCATTCACTAGGTCCCCTCGTGTGGTTCTGGGATTTTTGCTCACCGTTCTTGTGATCATTTTGACCCCACGGGGTGAGATCTTGCGTGGAGCCCCAGATCGAGGGAGATTATCAGTGGTCTTGTATGTCTTCCATTTCCTAATAATTGCTCCCACAGTTGATTTCTTCAAACCAAGCTGCTTACCTATTGCAGATTCAGTCTTCCCAGCCTGGTGCAGGTCTACAATTTTGTTTCTGGTGTCCTTTGACAGCTCTTTGGTCTTGGCCATAGTGGAGTTTGGAGTGTGACTGTTTGAGGTTGTGGACAGGTGTCTTTTATACTGATAACAAGTTCAAACAGGTGCCATTAATACAGGTAACGAGTGGAGGACAGAGGAGCCTCTTAAAGAAGAAGTTACAGGTCTGTGAGAGCCAGAAATCTTGCTTGTTTGTAGGTGACCAAATACTTATTTTCCACCATAATTTGCAAATAAATTAATAAAAAATCCTACAATGTGATTTTCTGGATTTTTTTTTCTCAATTTGTCTGTCATAGTTGACATGTACCTATGATGAAAATTACAGGCCTCTCCCATCTTTTTAAGTGGGAGAACTTGCACAATTGGTGGCTGACTAAATACTTTTTTTCCCCACTGTATATAAATATAAAATAAATATATGCCATTTAGCAGACGCTTTTATCCAAAGCGACTTACAGTCATACATCCGTATTTATGTAGCCTATTTTCTGAATGCTTTTATGCTGCAAGAATATTGCAATAACCTTTTTCTCTGAATGACAAACCTTTTTCTCTGAACGTGCTTTTTCTTTTAATTACTTTTCTCTGAATGACGAATAGCATAGTAAGGGAGAGGTTAAGCTGCCTGCCTGCCAATCAATCAATCAATCAATCATTCCTGGTCTTAATAAAGGTTTCCTCCTCCTTTCAGGCATTAATTCCCCCTTGCCCTGGTGATCACTAATCCTGTCTGTTTTACTGACTGTTGGCAGGGTGTGCTGTAAGTAAAACTGAAGGAGTTGGCTGACACTAAAACGCAACAATCCTTTGGTACACAAGCATCCTTTATACCGTAGCAAGTTGACTTCACTTGAGGTCATCAAGAATCCTATGCTAGAGACCATGGTTTCATATGCAATCTTTGTCACTTCAATCTGAAAATGAAGAGGAGTTTTAGAGAGACAGACAGCCTTCTCCTTCTCTGCCCAACACATATACTGAAATTATAAGAGTATGTGTGCAAATTAATTTTGAATAACTATAACTTGTTACCATACTATCTGACATTATTACCACACTATTACCAATTTATTCTGTGCTGTAAAGTACTACCATGCGCTACCAAAACTTTACATAAAGCTTATCATGTTAGTCATCAGCTGGTGATGAGATTTTTCTTTGGTTTTGCCTGTAGCAACTTACTGTGATTCAACTAACTACAATGGCAAGCTGCTTGCTAGTTAGCTAGCCAGCTAACATTTTCCATGGCTGCTGTCACTGGTCACAGTATGGAGCGATTTCAGTGCCAACAGAAACTGTATTTGAATTCAACATTTTTGAATTTGTAATGCACAAATTGAATCATTGAATTCATAAATTGAACTTGTATTTCATGATTTAAAACTGAATTGAATGAACAGTTTTAAAGTTCAATTTCAATTGAAATAAATATTCAAATTCAATATGGTAGATATTGCATTCATTGTCTGTGTATCAAGTTTACAAACTATCATTTTAAGTTGATCAAAGCTTCATATATTCAACATCTCAGATGCATTCAGATTCAGTTTTCAAATTCAGTTCTCTAAATTCAGATTCAAAACCAGAGGCAACATCCTGGTACTTTGTCAGCAAGGAATGGTAGAAGAGAACAGATAGAATAAAATGTTCTACGGGTGAAACAGGGTTCCGGCGGTTTCTGGAGCCAATGTGGCATGTTTAATTTATTTTCTTCTGATTCATTTGGCTCTAGCATTTGAACCATTTTGGCTATAAGCTATTATGACCCCATTCCTGAAAGCTAAGACTCTCTTGAATATTGTCATGCCTTCTGTTCCCCTCTATGATGCTCACAGGACGTGCAAGACACGTAAGGGAGTGTGACAAAAATAAACGCAATTCGGCCCCAATAAGAATATAGTTGAATAGCCCTGTCATAGCCCTTCTAAGGATAGCTTTTCCACTCCCTATTTAATCTTGCTCTTGTGACTGACTGGGTTCGAACCAGGTCTCCAGCATGTCACAAGACTGTGTTAGCCCCACTTAGCTAAATCCCATATGGATGAGTTCAGGAAGCTACCATAAGTCTTCAAGTCTCCAGCAAGGTTACTCAGTAAAAGAGCGTGGACCTCGGTTACATTTCACCCGCCTTTGACCTCATACTCACGGCACCAATATAACTGACTGGGTTCGAACTCATGCCTACTGCAGAACAACACTTTCTGTGGCAAACAAAAGCAGAAGAATCTGTTTACCACATTTAATGAGAGTGCAACAGCGGTGGTTTGGTGATCCATGCATGTGATGAACAACCTTGCCTGAGACCTGAAGACATGATTTGGTTCTAAACCAGGTCTCCTGTGCGCCAGACAATACAACTTTTCAGGTCTCAGAGTACTCATCACGCAAGCATGGATACACTTCACCCCACTATGACCTCCTCCTCGAAGAGACCCATCCAAGTCACTTTAGCTCAGCAGGTTAACAAAGTCTTAGCCCAGTCAGTCACATTATAATGAGTACCCTTGCCGGAGACTCGAAACGAATATGTCTAACATGTCAAACTAACACATCTTCTGATCTCAGGCAAGGTTCTCATTACATATGCATGGTCACAGAAGGCACAACCATGTTCCGAGTTTTAGCTTTCAGGAAAGGGGTCATAATAGCTTATAGCCCAAAGAGTTCAAACGCTAGAGCCAAATTCAACGGAATAAAATAAATTCAACATGCCACATTGGCTTCAGAAAATGGCTGAAACCTGTTTAACACAGAGCGCAGGGTTCTCCCCAATGTAAGAGGGGTGCTCGCCACCTTGTAGACTGGCTGCACCACTACAGTGAGGGAAAAAAGTATTTAATCCCCTGCTGATTTTGTACGTTTGCCCACTGACAAAGACATGATCAGTCCATAATTTTATTGGTAGGTTTATTTGAACAGTGAGAGACAGAATAACAACAAAAAAATTCAGAAAAACGCATGTAAAAAATGTTATAAATTGATTTGCATTTTAATGAGGGAAATAAGTATTTGACCCCTCTGCAAAACATGACTTAGTACTTGGTGGAAAAATCCTTGTTGGCAATCACAGAGGTCAGACGTTTCTTGTAGTCGGCCACCAGGTTTGCACACATCTCAGGAGGGATTTTGTCCCACTCCTCTTTGCAGATCTTCTCTAAGTCATTAAGGTTTCGAGCCTGACGTTTGGCAACTCGAACCTTCAGCTCCCTCCACAGATTTTCTATGGGATTAAGGTCTGGAGACTGGCTAGGCCACTCCAGGACCTTAATGTGCTTCTTCTTGAGCCACTCCTTTGTTGCCTTGGCCGTGTGTTTTGGGTCATTGTCATGCTGGAATACCCATCCATGACCCATTTTCAATGCCCTGGCTGAGGGAAGGAGGTTCTCACCCAAGATTTGACAGTACATGGCACCGTCCATCATCCCTTTGATGCGGTGAAGTTGTCCTGTCCCCTTAGCAAAAACACCCCCAAAGCATAATGTTTCCACCTCCATGTTTGACGGTGGGGATGGTGTTCTTGGGGTCATAGGCAGCATTCCTCCTCCTCCAAACACGGCGAGTTGAGTTGATGCCAAAGAGCTCGATTTTGGTCTCATCTGACCACAACACTTTCACACAGTTCTCCTATGAATCATTCAGATGTTCAATGGCAAACTTCAGACGGGCATGTATATGTGCTTTCTTGAGCAGGGGGACCTTGCGGGCGCTGCAGGATTTTAGTCCTTCACGGCGTAGTGTGTTACCAATTGTTTTCTTGGTGACTATGATCCCAGCTGCCTTGAGATCATTGACAAGATCCTCCCGTGTAGTTCTGGGCTGATTCCTCACCGTTCTCATGATCATTGCAACTCCACGAGGTGAGGTCTTGCATGGAGCCCCGGGCCGAGGGAGATTGACAGTTATTTTGTGTTTCTTCCATTTGCGAATAATCGCACCAACTGTTGTCACCTTCTCACCAAGCTGCTTGGCGATGGTCTTGTAGCCCATTCCAGCCTTGTGTAGGTCTACAATCTTGTCCCTGACATCCTTGGAGAGCTCTTTGGTCTTGGCCATGGTGGAGAGTTTTGAATCTGATTGATTGATTGCTTCTGTGGACAAGTGTCTTTTATACAGGTAACAAACTGAGATTAGGAGCACTCCCTTTAAGAGTGTGCTCCTAATCTCAGCTCGTTACCTGTATAAAAGACACCTGGGAGCCAGAAATCTTTCTGATTGAGAGGGGGTCAAATACTTATTTCCCTCATTAAAATGCAAATCAATTTATAACATTTTTGACATGCGTTTTTTCTGGATTTTTTTGTTGTTATTCTGTCTCTCGCTGTTCAAATAAACCTAACATTAAAATGATAGACTGATCATTTCTTTGTCAGTGGGAAAACGTACAAAATCAGCAGGGGATCTAATACTTTTTTCCCACACGGTATGTAAAAGAACTAAAAAGTAAATGTTTTTATTTATTTGTTAGCATTTAATAGAGTCTTTTTTGCTCTAGATTGCAGGAAATGGCACTTACGTGTAAAAAAAAAAAGTCAAAATCTCCAAAGGCGGTCACTGCCCCGCTCCAGGCCTCCCCCGGCTGTACTCTGCAGCACCACCTTGTTAAAAAATCTTGGAGAGAACCCTGGAGCGTGTGAATCTATCTGTTATTTCTACCATTCCTTGCTGGCAAAGTACTAGGATGTTGTCTCTGGTTTTGAATCTGAATTTAGAGAACTGAATTTGAAAAGTGAATCTGAATGCATTTGAGAAGTTGAATATATGAAACTTTGTTAAACTTTAAATGATATTTTGTCAACTTAATACACAGACAATGAATGCAATATCTACCATATTGAAATGGAATATATAAATATTAAATGTGAATATTTAATTCAAATGAAATTGAATTTTAAAACTGAATGCAATATTCATTCAATTCAGTTTCAAATCATGAAATACAAGTTGAATTTATGAATTCAATAATTAACTTTGGGCATTACAAATCTAAAAAGATATAATTTAAATTCAATATCTTTAATACAAATAGAAAAATATTAAATTCAAATAGTTTCTGTTGGCACTGAAATCGCTCCATAGCAAAGCCTTCACCCAGGCACTGCACTGTCGCTAGCGAGGTAGCAAACCCATTCATTAATTTCAAATCAAAATCAAATGTTATTTGTCACATACACGTGTTTAGCAGATGTTATAGTGGGTGTAGCGAAATGCTTGTAAAGCGCTAAAGCGTTAGCTAGTGGTTGCTAGCCAACCAACAAGTTATCTTCATCCCAAAATATTTAAAACTCACCATGTGTGTATATGTTTCCCAGTTCGTTGTGCATGTAAAAAAGGCTTCTGATACAGTCTTGGACAGAAGATATTGGTCGGTATCCAGTCAGGACGTATTTGTTGAATTGAAGATGAGGAGGTGAATTCGCCCAGTCTAATAGTCTGGGTCCATTTAAAAATGCCATAGCAACCAAAATAGTTAAAACGACGCCGCCAAAAAAGTAAAATAATGACTGTACACCTATATACACATATAACAGAATTATTGCGAATAAAAATTTATTAGACACCATTGATACAATCTGGGGGGTTTAGCTAGCTATAATGTGCTGCTAGCTACATAGCTAGTTAGCTCCCATAGCTACCGTGGCGAGCTAGCGACAGAAAACCAGTTCTTTCTTTTCAGCACCACACTACCCGGTGACAGCGTTTTTATCCCGCTGTTTGCTTTTAAAAACCGCTACTTGTGTCAACCACAGGGGTTGACAAAGCCGAGGCCAACCACATACATGGTGTAAGCCCATGGTATACATTACATATTACATTTAATTGGCGACATAACACCCAACATCTCTCGGAGGTTAGCTAACAAAATATAATTCATGGTAATTGCTAGCTAGCTAGTTACTCAATGTGTAGCAAGCTAGCGTACAACATTCCACGGCACATAGCATTAGTCATAGTTAGTTCATCTGCACCAGTCCAGTGGCTAGCTTGCGTTAGTTTAGCTACTTCCATCCGTCACCTTGATACCGCTGACTACAGAGGATTGGGTTTAGCGGTCAGATTTCCAATGCAGGACTAACGTTAGCAGGTCATAACGTAAAATCAGCTAAAATCTCGCGCACAATTATCTCTATTGTTTTTACAAAAATATCCATATTCTGGTTGCAGCTAGCTGCTAGCTAGTTTGTCACCGACCAACAACTGCAGATGTCTGGAGATGGAGTGCGATGGAACGCGTTAGCGTGCTGCTGCTGTGATTTGCACCGGGAGATTTCAAACAAATATGTGTAAGGAAGATGTCACTCCGACACCAAAAAATACAGATTTTCGTGTCCAAATCTTCTCTCAGATTGATACCCCCATTTCCCATCAAGATTCCGTCAAACTCTTGTTAAATGTGGCTCGTTTGTTCACCGGCGTCGAGTCCCTCGCATCGGATGATTGATGCCCTGTACCCGGCAGTGACGCTCTAATCCAATGTGGGTATAGAGCGGTACTGAAGAGAATCGACAAGTGAGTGCGAGGGATTTACACTGGGATTTTATGAGAAAACAGCACAAGGGAGACAGGGACAATACCTCACCAGTCACTGTCTAGTATTATTTTGGAATAATGTTTAATAATGGCTGCACCAATAATTAGGCTATCCTCTCTCTAGAATTTAGGAGACATGATGGCAAAAACAAACAAAGTTATTTGTATATTAATCTTATATCTTCTCCTATGTGTTTTTCTAATTACTTTCACGTAGTTAACACATTTAGGCCTACAACAGCAAAGTTTATTTTAACATACACAAAAATGCACATAGGATAAGAAGGTGAGAGGTTGATTGTAGTGCCAGCCAGGGTGGCGGGTGCCATGTCAATCAACCAGCCCTCGCAGTTTGCGCTCTACGTTCACCGTTCATTAGCCAATAGGAAAGCATATAACATGAACACGCCATTACTAAACCAATTGGAGCACAGAATTGTGTTCATGGGTGTGTTCATAGATTATATTTCTATGGGTGTGTTCCTATCTGATATGATACTGTAGTTGTGAGAGGGCCAAGCATAGAGAAAATATATTGTTGGAGGTATGCCTAATAATTCTAATTGACTGTATAGATTGTGATTCAATAAAAATACAATTGTTCACCAAAAAGTAATAACTTAGTTACTAGGAGCATATGAATGTTTCTCTAAATATGAATCTAAAATCTTGTTTCCACGCTCTCTTTCTTTCTTTCTGTCTCTTTCAATTCAATTCAATTCAAGGGGCTTTATTAGCATGGGAAACATATGTTTACATTGCCAAAGCAAGTGAAATGGATAAACAAAAGTGAAATAAACAATAAAAAGTGAACAGTAAATATTACACTCACATAAGTTCCAAAAGAATAAAGACATTTCAAATGTCATATTATGTCTATATACAGTGTTGTAACGATGTGCAAATAGTTAAAGTACAAAAGGGACAATAAATAAATATGGGTTGTATTTACAACAGTGTTTTTTCTTCACTGGTTGCCCCTTTCTTGTGGCAACGGGTCACAAATCTTGCTGCTGTGATTGCACACTGTGGTATTTCACCCAATAGATAAAATCCTTCTTTTTACGCTGCTGCTACTCTCTGTTTATTATCTATGCATAGTCACTTTACCTCTACCCACATGTACATATTACCTCAATTACCTCGACTAACCTGTGCCCCCGCACATTGACTCAGTACCAGTACCCACTGTATATAGCCTCGCTACTGTTATTTTACTGCTGCTCTTTAATTATTTGTTATTTTTCTTCTTCTTTTATTTTTACTTATCAATTTTTTACTTAACACTTATTTTTCTTAAAACTGCATTGTTGGTTAAGGGCTTGTAAGTAAGCATTTCACTGTAATGTCTACACATTTTACATTTACATTTCAGTCATTTAGCAGACGCTCTTATCCAGAGCGACTTACAGTTAGTGAGTGCATACATTATTTTATTTTTTATTTTTTTCATACTGGCCCCCCGTGGGAATCGAACCCACAACCCTGCCGTTGCAAACGCCATGCTCTACCAACTGAGCTACATCCCTGCCGGCCATTCCCTCCCCTACCCTGGACGACGCTAGGCCAATTGTGCGCCGCCCCATGGGTCTCCCGGTCGCGGCCGGCTACAACAGAGCCTGGATTCGAACCAGGATCTCTAATGGCACAGCTAGCACTGCGATGCAGTGCCTTAGACCACTGTGTTGTATTCAGCGCATGTGACAAATAACATGCAATTTGATTTGATTTGATTTGATATGGGAGTTTATCAAAATTGGATTTGTGGGTCTGTGTAATCTGAGGGAAATATGTGTCTCTGATATGGTCATACATTTGGCAGGAGGTTAGGAAGTGCAGCTCAGTTTCCACCTCATTTTGTGGGCAGTGTGCACATAGCCTGTCTTCTCTTGAGAGCCAGGTCTGCCTACGGCGGCCTTTCTCAATAGCAAGGCCATGCTCACTGAGTATGTAAAGAGTCAAAGCTTTCCTTAATTTTGGGTCAGTCACAGTGGTCAGTTATGCCACTGTGTACTCTGTTTAGGGCCAATTAGCATTCTAGTTTGCTCAGTTTTTTTGTTAATTCTTTCCAATGTGTCAAGTAATTATCTTTTTGTTTTCTCATGATTTGGTTGGGTCTAAATGTGTTGCTGTCCTGGGGCTCTGTGGGGTCTGTTTGTGTTTGTGAACAGAGCCCCAGGACAAGCTTGCTTAGGGGACTCTTCTCCAGGTTAATCTCTCTGTAGGTGGTGGCTTTGTTATGGAAGGTTTGGGAATCAATTCCTTTTAGGTGGTTGTAGAATTTAACGGCTCTTTTCTGGATTTTGATAATTAGCGGGTATTGGCCTAATTTTTTACGTTGAACACATAGGATATTTTTGCACTCTCTCTTTCTCCCTCCCGCTCTTTCATATCTAAACTTGAATAACATTATGAGTCTCCAGGGTCGGCCAGTCTCAACATTTCAATAGTTGTCCTATGAGGTGACCCTATGGGTGTAACATGCCATAAATGTCAGTCGCTTTATATGAGAGACTTGATGCCATTGTTTTTTTTTTTTATAGTTCTGATTAACACATTAAAATTAAGCTTGGAGCTAAGGCAGTGGAATCTCCCTCAAACATGGTAGAGTGCGTCAACTGAGAGTGGGCTGGTTAACATTGTTCCTTCAAATTTTGTCTGATATGGGAACACTTTTTGAATTACGCTGAACAGAAATATAAACGCAACATGCAACAATTTCAAAGATTTTACTGAGTTACAGTTCATATAATGAAATCAGTCAATTGAAATAAATTCATTAGGCCCTAATCTATGGATTTCACATGACTAGGAATACAGATATGCATCTGTTGGTCACAGGTACCTTTAAAGAAAGGTAGGGGCGTGGATCAGAAAACCAGTCAGTATCTGGTGTGACCAGCATTTGCCTCATGCAGCGCGACACATCTCCTTTGCATAGAGTTCATCAGGCTGTTGATTGTGGCCTGTGGAATGTTGTCCCACTCCTCTTCAATGGCTGTGCGAAGTTGCTGGATATTGGCGGGAACTGGAACACGCTGTCATACATGTCGATACAGAGCATCCCAAACATGCTCAATGGGTGACATGTCTGGTGAGTATACAGGCCATGGAAGAACTGGGACATTTTCAGCTTCCAGGAATTGTGTACAGATCCTTGTGACATGGGGCTGTGCATTATCATGTTGAAACATGAGGTGATGGCGGCGGATGAATGGCACGACTATGGCCCTCAGGATCTCGTCACGATATCTCTGTGCATTCAAATTGCCATAGACAAAATGCAATTGTGTTCATTGTCCGTAGCTTAAGCCTGCCCATACCATAACCCCAGCGCCACTATGGGGCACTCTGTTCACAACGTTGACATCAACCCACACAACGCCATCTGCCCAATACAGTTGAAACCGGGATTTATCTGTGAAGAGCACACTTCTCCAGTATGCCATCAAAGGTGAGCGTTTGCCCACTGAAGTTGGTTACGACAACGAACTGCAGTCAGGTCAAGACCCTGGTGAGGATGACAAGCATGCAGATGAGCTTCCCTGAGACGGATTATGACATTTTGTGCAGAAATTCTTTGGTTGTGCAAACACACAGTTTCATCAGCTGTCTGGGTGGCTGGTTTCAGACCATCCTGCAGGTGAAGGAGCCGGATGTGGAGGTCCTGGGCTGGCGTGGTTACACGTGGTCTGCGGTTGGGAGGCCGGTTGGATGTACTGACAAATTCTTTAAAGCACTCTGGTGGACATTCCTGCAGTCAGCATGCCAATTGCACGCTCCCTCAAAACTTGAGACATTTGTGGCATTGTGTTGTGTGACAAAACTGCACATTTTAGAGTTGCCTTTTATTGTCCCCAGCACAAGGTGCACCTGTGTAATGATCATGCTGTTTAATCAGCTTCTTGATATGCCACACCTGTCAGGTGGATGGATTATCTTGGCAAACGAATGCTCACTAACCCTGGCGTTGCAAACGCCATGCTCTATCAACTGAGCTACATTCCTGCCGGCCATTCCCTCCCCTACCCTGGACGACGCTGGGCCAATTGCGCGCCGCCCCATGGGTCTCCCAGTCACGGCCGGCTATGATAGAGCCTGGATTCGAACCAGGATCTCTAGTGGCACAGCTAGCACTGCAATGCAGTGCCTTAGACCACTGCGCCACTCGGGAGAGTGTTGTTGTTCACTGATATATGTTTGAAGGGTGTTGTCTTGTTCACTGTCTTGTTGTGTGTTATGTTTTTGTTGTTATTAGTGTAATGGTGTAATGTCATATTGAAAAATATAACAACTTTATTGACAAAAAAAAACATTCTTCCTTCAGTCAGTTATCCATGGCCAGCTCATATTGCTCTGCCTCTTTTACAGCAACAACCTGATTATATTTGGTCATTTCAGAACATACATGTAGCTTGTTATATTGAATTAGCAGTTATATAATTGAGAAGGTAAATTCCTTCTTATATCACATCACCCAGGGTTTCCTAGACCTAGTAGGATATCATATGTTCTCAACAGTTTCATATTCTCAACCCACACCACCACTTCAGAGAAATGACAAAGTAATAGGTCTGACAGATGACGGCAGATATGATTATCATTTAACTGGAAGACCACTGTTGTATTTTTCCACTGAGCAGCAGACCAGACCACCACCCCAACCCCTCTTCCGCTCAATTCTCGCTCTCTGAAACCACTAAAAGTTCTATTCTGCACCAGACACTCCATTTGCTCATCCCCTGTTTGAGTATGAACACACCTTTTCCTATATCACAAAGGAACTTTAATACGGTACATTATTGCCCCAGCCTCTCACTCTCACATCCATCACATAGTGGACAGACCAGGCAGGGCACTCTCGCGTCACCCCAGGTATCGAACACCCACACTTGTTCAGAGCCCTCTGCTGCGCACTGTACCCTACACATCCACTTTCCTGATTACACAGTAGTTCCCCAGTGTATGGTGCTGGTCGATTCAGGCGCAGCTGGGAACTTTATGGACAGGTCATTTGCACATAGTCTAGGCATTACATTGGTTCCCCAGCACTGCCGGATGCTGAGCCCACGGTTTGTGGGGCTGTTCAAAGTCCTGAGGAGGATAAACGAGGTTACATATAGGTTATTACTACCTCCAGATTACCATATTAACACCTCGTTCCATGTGCCTCTCCTCAGGACGGTGGTGGCTGGTCCGCTCCAGGAGTCTGAGCGGGAGGTTCCTCCGTCCCCTCTGGACATCGAGGGGGCCCCGGCGTACTCCGTCCGTTCCATCCTGGATTCGAGGTGTCGGGTGGGTGGCCCTCAGTACCTCGTGGATTGGGAGGGGTACGGTCCGGAGGAGCGGTGCTGGGTTCCGGTGAGGGATTTCCTCGATCCCTCCCTATTGCGGGATTTCCACCGTCGCCATCCGGCTCGCCCTGCTCCGCGTCCTCCTGGCCGTCCCCGAGGCTGGCGTTGGCGCGCTGCTGGAGCTGCGCGTCAAGGGGGGGGGGGGTACTGTCATGACTTCCTCCGAAGCTGCCACCTCTCCTTTTTCAGGCAGGCTTCGGCGTTCGTCGTCACCGGCCTTCTAGCCACTGCCGCTCCTCATCTCATCATTCCATTTGTTTTGTCTTATTTATTACACACACTTGGTTCATATCCCCTCATCAGTACCTGTATAAGTGTTCCCTCTGCCCCCTTCTCTTTGTGTGTGATTGTTTATTGTGGAGGATAGCTAAGCTCGGTGGAGCGCCGTGTATTTTGTATCGCCTGAATATTTCCCCGTGGGCCTTGTATTTTCCAGTTCGCCTGTTTTGCGCACGAGAGTGTTTGACGCATTACGACGTATCTCAGTATTTGCGGAATAAAGCCTGTTATTCTGTGATTTACTCTCATGCGCCTGACACCTTCGACATAACCTCATCACACTTTTTAATAGAAGGCTGCAGTAACACATTTACTACCACAACGGATAACAAAAGAAAGAGAAATTGAACAATATATGCACCAACAAACTCAATAAGAGAGTGGCATTTGAAATGGATAGATAACAAGTGGGATGAGACAGAACAAGATTGAGTTTATGCAAATGTTTTGCTTATACCATATTATGTATTTAATGGTTGAGGGTCATGACTCGTTTCCATTGAGGATTCAATTCAGGGAATGAATATGATGACATGAAACTAGAATTCAACAATAACCATTATGTAAATTGGGTATATTTATGTCTAAGTTCCATGTACACTAGCATCAAGTTTTCATACGTTTGTGTAAAATATGAGTAAACATGTGGGTAGATGAACAATATGTGTTAGCTTATGCTATGGCCTATAGGTTACGTTTGCATGCTGACTGGAAATAAGTTATATCTTGGTTATCAATAATTGTTTACTTCATTACAATAATTACCCTCTAATTCACAAATAATTTGTTTTTGTTTTTTTCAGCATGAAACAGTGACTTGCAGCTGCCCCTCCCAAACAACTTCTCACCTCATCCAGGATGTCCTTATTGATAGTATGCCTCTGGGCAGTGCTCATGTTGTCCCTTCCTCGTCCCAGTTGCCAATCATGCACCATCGGCTCAGCCAATGAGTGCAAAGAGGCAGAATTTGCTCCTGGAACCAACCTAGCAGGGGAAGGCTTTGACATCACCAAAATGAAACGCAAAGGAGCCTTTGTCATTGACATGAACGTGTGGAACCGCAAAGACAAGACATGCACCCTCTGTAAGAATCCCTATCTGGAAGGGAAAAAACAGAGGCTTCCTTTGGCTGTGGTGGATTGGAGACCAAACCACCAGTGTAGTATGAAAGTGTCCAGTAAACTCCATCACTCCAGTGAGTCTCTCGTCAGCGCCAGCAGCTCTGCTGTCGAGAATAACTGGCAGGTCAATCTAGAGTTAGAGAAGGGATCAAAAAGTGGGAAGATGATGCTCGCTGGAACCAACTCTAAATTGGCTGAGTACTCCATGGAGAAAACCAAGAGTGACAAGTTCAGTTTCACAAGCCACGGTGTGTCCTGTGGGTATTACAGGTAAACATCAGGTGAACCACACAGCATGAGCTCATTTTACCCTTGTGTCTCTGTGAAACCTCATCTCACAATTTCCTTTGGGGATTGTAAATAAAAGTGTATTTTTGCATGTCTGTTATATTTCTGTGATCGTTTCATTTCATGAGTGTTTGTCTGTATCCATAAAACATTAACCCCCCTCTCTCTATCCGGTCAGCCCAAGTTACACAGATAATTCAAGACAGCAGTGAAGAATCTCCCCAAAATATATCAACAAGAAAACAAACAACGTTATTACAAGCTTATCGATAACTTTGGCACCCATTACATTACCAAGGTGAGGGAGAGAGATGGTCAACATCAATGTGGTAAATCATCAAGGCAATAGGCACACAAACTAAAGATCAAAGTTAGGGATGTTTACCCCTAGATGTGCAGTTTACTGGCATCCCTCTAGGAATATTCATTACCTTCTACCCTCTCATCCTGTGTGTAGGTGAGCCTTGGTGGAACGGTGCAGTCTGTGACCAGTATCATGCAGTGCCAGGCCAGCCTGCAGGGTCTCAGTGCAGAGGAGGTGAAGATGTGTCTGGATGTGGAGCCGTCTGCCAGTGTGGGTGATGGCAACAGCTTGAAGACTGAGTACAAGCACTGTCAGGAGGATAAGTCTAAGACAGAGAGCAAGGCCAGCTTCTCCAGTGTCTTCAATGATAAGTGGGGAATTATAGTCTGCTGCTCATTCACATATAGATTCTCCCTCACAACATTTCTTTATTTCTGTCTACCTCTCTCTTCACACTTCCCTAATCAATACTCTCCCTTACTGAAATGTGTCTTGCCCCTCACAAAAACCTTCTCCCCCTCTGTCACCCTACAGGTTCACAGAGGTGAAGGGTGGCCACACCACAGAACCAGAACTACTCTTCTCTGCTGATAAAGATCCCTCCTCCTACAAGGAATGGCTGAACTCCCTACCACTCTATCCGGACATTGTCTCCTATTCGCTGGAATCTCTCCATGAGTTGCTGCCCACCACCAACCCAGTTCGGAAGCACCTGCGCAAGGCCATCAGCGACTACATCCTGGAGAAGGCCTTGTCGAAGAACTGTTCTGAACCCTGTCAAACTGGCATCAAAAGTGACCACATAGACTCCTGCGTCTGCAGCTGCCACAACAACCCTGGGGTGAGCGTCGAACTGCTGCCCCACCCGCAAGGGCCTGGCGCGGGTGGTCATCACTGTTCAGAGAGGGGCCAACTTGTGGGGAGACCACACCACTGCCACTGACGGCTACGTGAATGTAGCTTTTGCAGGCCAGATGATCGGACGCACTACAGTTATCTACAACAACAAAAACCCCAGCTACTATAGTTATCTACAACAACAACAACCCAAGCTGGGCAATGAGCTATGACCTGGGAACCGTGGATCTGTCAACCAGTAAGAAGCTGAGATTTGAGGTGTGGGACGAGGACGACAAATGGAACGACGACCTGTTAGGAGAATGTGAGAAGGAGCTGACAGCCGGGGTGAAGGAGGATCTCTGCAACCTCCAGCATGGCCAAAAGTTCTACAAGTGGGAGGCGGTGTGTGCCCCCAGTCTGGGTGGCTCCTCCTGTATGGACTATGTGCCCTCTCCTATGAATCCCCACCTGGAGAAGGTGTATGTGTCACGTCTCCTCCCGTTGCTCCCCTCCGGCGCTCTGATTTGCCGGTCTACTGAGCCACCGGTCTGAGCGTACCACCTCGGCTACACCGGAATGGAAACCCAATGCACCCTAATCACCTCCAGCGCACCTGCACCTCATCATCTCATCACCACCCCTATTTATCCCTGGACTGTTCTGGATGATGTTGTGTGTGATTGTTAAGCTTCGTGTCGTTTACTTTATCTTTGTTATTTCTCTTGCTCATTGTTAAGTAAACCTTGACCTTGTTAATTCCTGCGTTTTCATCTTGCCTCTTCGTATACTCAGTACGCGTCACAGTATGTGTCTCGCCACTCCCGTCTCATTCCAAAGGACATGCTGGTGAGTATGGGAGTGTTGGTGGACGGACCCAATCTCCATGCCAACAAGAGCCTCAGTACAGGGAGCAGAGAGTGTGGCAGATTTTAGAGGTATGCATGGTGACCCATGTCAAAACCCCAGGTAGATTTCTCCAATCTTTTCAATAAAATAATAAAATAAATGTTTTGGTTGAAAAATGTTTTGTATAATGTGTTTTGTTTTCTATACTGTATCTTTGAGTATTAGTTGCTTGTTTTGTACTTGTTTGTGTTTATTTACAAGGTAGCTTGCATTCAAGTAAAAATGTCTGAATGATTGGGTTACTTTATGCAAAATAAAATGCTTATAGCACATGTATGTTTCAAATGCAAAGTTCTCTGAAGTTAACAATCAGGCAATATGTACATGTTGATGCAAGATGAGCACGTGCATAGCTGTCCTTTCTTTTTATGTAAGGTGTTTTATTGTTACGTTATGTATTGTTGCATTTAGTTTCGTTTTGTCTAAGTGAGATGCCAGTTGTTTGAAGGCACTGTTGCCTTACTTGAGAGAGGAAGGACTATGGTTTCCTGTGCACGGATGAAGTTTAGGTGACGCCATGCAAAAGACGAACAAAGTGTACTGCAGTGTAGACTGTTCTCTCTGCTACCGCACGGCAAGCGGTACCGGAGCGCGAAGTCTAGGTCCAAAAGGCTTCTTTACAGCTTCTACCCCCAAGCCATAAAACTGCTGAAAAGCTAATCATGGCTACTTGGACTATTTGTATTGTTCCCCCCACCCCATCCCACCCCATCCCCCTCTTTTACGCTGCTGCTACTCTGTTTATTATTTATGCATAGTCACTTTATCTCTACCCACATGTACATATTACTTCAATTACCTCTGTTCAATTACTGTTCTTTTATTTTACTGCCGCTCTTTCATTATTAGCTTTTTATTTTATTTTAACTTATCTATTTTTTCCTTAACACCTTTAAAAATATATATTTTTTAAATGTAATTAAAAATTTGCATTGTTGGTTAAGGGATTGTAAATAAGCATTTCACTGTAAGGTCTACACCTGTTGTATTCGGCGCATGTGGCAAATAAAATTTGATTCTAATTTGATATGACGACAAAACTATTCCTGTTGTGGAACGTGTGAAGAAAATGAAGGCCTTTGGGGACACATTGTCAGTAATAGCATCACAGTAACATAAGAAGTACTATGTCATGAACAAACAACACTAGCATACTGAGGTACTAAGGAATAGTTTTTCATACACATGACGTCTTCCGTATGTAACATCCATCACAATGCCCCTTAATAATGATCTCAGAAGAATTCAGGTGTCAGGTTTTGGGAACATGTCTTTTAATTTTCTTTTCTTTGGTGTTGATTTAAACTCATAGAGCTTCATTCTTAAAACCCAACCCCCACATTACATGTACAATACATTTACCATACCTTTACCAAGGTTAAAAGAATGAGGAGACTGACAGACATTATATGGTTGCTTTCTGACCTTTAGTGTGAAATGGATATGAACACAAACACACTGGCAACACAATCTCCAAAAAGAGGCAGGGGGCATAGAGGAAGAGAGGGGACAGACACACACAACAATACAAAAGACAGGGACCATGAAGAAAAAACAGTCAAATAGAGAACAAAAATGGAATGGATAAAAGTAACAACAGACCAAACAACAAACATCACAATGAACACATGATGGAATGGAACAAATATTCACTTCAAGAAGGCCTCAGCTAATTAACTTAACCTGGAGAGTCTCCCAGTCGGCCATTTCAATAGTTGTCCTATGAGGTTACCCTATGGGTATAACATGCCATAAATGTCAGTGTCTTTATATGAGAGACTTGATGCCATTGTTTATTTTTTGATAGTTCTGATTGACACATTCAAATTAAGCTTGGAGCTAAGGCAGTGGAGTCTCCCTCAAACATGTTTTAACTTCCTACTACATTTGGAAATGAGCAGCCTACATGGTAGAGTGCGTCAACTGAGAGTGGGCTGGTTAACATTGTTCCTTCAAATTTTGTCTGATATGGGAACACTTTTTGAATTACGCTGAACAAAAATATAAACGCAACATGCAACAATTTCAAAGATTTTACTGAGTTACAGTTCATATAATGAAATCAGTCAATTGAAATAAATTAATTAGGCCCTAATCTATGGATTTCGCATGACTAGGAATACAGATATGCATCTGTTGGTCTCAGGTACCTAAAAAAAAGGTAGGGGCGTGGATCAGAAAACTAGTAAGTATCTGGTGTGAGCACCATTTGCCTCAGTTCATCAGGCTGTTGATTGTGGCCTGTGGAATGTTGTCCCACTCCTCTTCAATGGCTGTGAGAAGTTGCTGGATATTGGTGGGAACTGGAACACGCTGTCATACACTTCGATTCTGAGCATCCCAAACATGTTCAATGGGTGACATGTCTGGTGAGTATACAGGCCATGGAAGAACTGGGACATTTTCAGCTTCCAGGAATTGTGTACAGATCCTTGCGACATTGGGTCGTGCATCATCATGCTTAAACACGAGTTGATGGCGGCGGATGAATGGTACGACAATGGGCCTCAGGATCTAGTCACAGTATCTCTGTGCATTCAAATTGCCATCGATAAAATGCAATTGTGTTCATTGTCCATAGCTTAAGCCTGCCCATACCATAACCCCAGCGCCACTATGGGGCACTCTGTTCACAACATTGACATCAACCCACACAACGCCATACACGCTGTCAGCCATCTGCCCAATACAGTTAAAACTGGGATTTATCTGTGAAGAGCACACTTCTCCAGTATGCCAGGGGCCATCAAAGGTGAGCGTTTGCCCACTGAAGTTGGTTACGACCACGAACTGCAGTCAGGTCAAGACCCTGGTGAGGACGACAAGCATGCAGATGAGCTTCCCTGAGACGGATTATGACATTTTGTGCAGAAATTCTTCGGTTGTGCAAACACACAGTTTCATCAGCTGTCTGGGTGGCTGGTTTCAGACCATCCCACAGGTGAAGGAGCCGGATGTGGAGGTCCTGGGCTGGCGTGGTTACACACGGTCTGCGGTTGGGAGGCCGGTTGGATGTACTGACAAATACTCTAAAACGCTCTGGTGGACATTCCTGCAGTCAGCATGCCAACTGCACGCTCCCTCAAAACTTGAGACATTTGTGGCATTGTGTTGTGTGACAAAACTGCACATTTTAGAGTGGCCTTTTATTGTCCCCAGCACAAGGTGCACCTGTGTAATGATCATGCTGTTTAATCAGCTTCTTGATATGCCACACCTGTCAGGTGGATGGATTATCTTGGCAAACAAATGCTCACTAACAGGGATGTAAACAAATTTGTGCCCAAAATTTGAGAGAAATACGTTTTTTTTGCATATGGAACATTTCTGGGATCTTTGAAACATGAGACCAACATTTTACATGTTGCGCTTATATTTTAGTTCAGTATATACAGTGGGGAGAACAAGTATTTGATACACTGCCGATTTTGCAGGTTTTCCTACTTACAAAGCATGTAGACGTCTGTAATTTTTATCATAGGTACACTTCAACTGTGAGAGACGGAATCTAAAACAAAAATCCAGAAAATCACATTGTATGATTTTAAAGTAATTAATTTGCATTTTATTGCATGACATAAGTATTTGATACATCAGAAAAGCAGAACTTAATATTTGGTACAGAAACCTTTGTTTGCAATTACAGAGATCATACGTTTCCTGTAGGTCTTAACCAGGTTTGCACACACTGCAGCAGGGATTTTGGCCCACTCCTCCATACAGACCTTCTCCAGATCCTTCAGGTTTCGGGGGCTGTCGCTGGGCAATACGGACTTTCAGCTCCCTCCAAAGATTTTCTATTGGGTTCAGGTCTGGAGACTGGCTAGGCCACTCCAGGACCTTGAGATGCTTCTTACGGAGCCAGTCCTTAGTTGCCCTGGCTGTGTGTTTCGGGTCGTTGTCATGCTGGAAGACCCAGCCACGACCCATCTTCAATGCTCTTACTGAGGGAAGGAGGTTGTTGGCCAAGATCTCGCGATACATGGCCCCATCCATCCTCCCCTCAATACGGTGCAGTCGTCCTGTCCCCTTTGCAGAAAAGCATCCCCAAAGAATGATGTTTCCACCTCCATGCTTCACGGTTGGGATGGTGTTCTTGGGGTTGTACTCATCCTTCTTCTTCCTCCAAACACGGCGAGTGGAGTTTAGACCAAAAAGCTCTATTTTTGTCTCATCAGACCACATGACCTTCTCCCATTCCTCCTCTGGATCATCCAGATGGTCATTGGCAAACTTCAGATGGGCCTGGACATGCGCTGGCTTGAGCAGGGGGACCTTGCGTGCGCTGCAGGATTTTAATCCATGACGGCGTAGTGTGTTACTAATGGTTTTCTTTGAGACTGTGGTCCCAGCTCTCTTCAGGTCATTGACCAGGTCCTGCCGTGTAGTTCTGGGCTGATCCCTCACCTTCCTCATGATCATTGATGCCCCACAAGGTGAGATCTTGCATGGAGTCCCAGACCGAGACTTCTTCTATTTTCTAATAATTGCGCCAACAGTTGTTGCCTTCTCACCAAGCTGCTTGCCTATTGTCCTGTAGCCCATCCCAGCCTTGTGCAGGTCTACAATTTTATCCCTGATGTCCTTACACAGCTCTCTGGTCTTGGCCATTGTGGAGAGGTTGGAGTCTGTTTGATTGAGTGTGTGGACAGGTGTCTTTTATACAGGTAACGAGTTCAAACAGGTGCAGTTAATACAGGTAATGAGTGGAGAACAGGAGGGCTTCTTAAAGAAAAACTAACAGGTCTGTGAGAGCCGGAATTCTTACTGGTTGGTAGGTGATCAAATACTTCTGTCATGCAATAAAATGCAAATTAATTACTTAAAAATCATACAATGTGATTTTCTGGATTTTTGTTTTAGATTCCATTGATCACAGTTGAAGTGTACCTATGATAAAAATTACAGACCTCTACATGCTTTGTGAGTAGGAAAACCTGCAAAATCAGCAGTGTATCAAATACTTGTTCTCCCCACTGTATAAGGGGCTGGACGTGCGGGTGAGAAGCTGGGGTATATAAATTAGTACAAATGTATGTATAATGGGTGTTTTTTTTATCTTTACCTTTCCTTTTTATTTACTTGTTGTTCACTGATATATGTTTGAAGGGTGTTGTCTTGTTCACTGTCTTGTTGTGTGTTATGTTTTTATTGTTATTAGTGTAATGGTGTAATGTCATATTGACAAAAAAAATCATTCTTCCTTCAGTCAGTTATCCATGGCCAGCTCATATTGCTCTGCCTCTTTTACAGCAACAACCTGATTATATTTGGTCATTTCAGAACATACATGTAGCTTGTTATATTGAATTAGCAGTTATATAATTGAGAAGGTAAATTCCTTCTTATATCACATCACCCAGGGTTTCCTAGACCTAGTAGGATATCATATGTTCTCAACAGTTTCATATTCTCAACCCACACCACCACTTCAGAGAAATGACAAAGTAATAGGTCTGACAGATGACGGCAGATATGATTATCATTTAACTGGAAGACCACTGTTGTATTTTTCCACTGAGCAGCAGACCAGACCACCACCCCAACCCCTCTTCCGCTCAATTCTCGCTCTCTGAAACCACAAAATGTTCTATTGTGCGCCAGACACTCTTTTGCATCGTCTATACTAAGACCAACATTTGCTCATCCCCTGTTTGAGTATGAACACACCTTTTCCTATATCACAAAGGAACTTTAATACGGTACATTATTACCCCAGCCTCTCACTCTCACATCCATCACATAGTGGACAGACTGGTCAAAGGTGAGTTTTAATGCTGTATATTCTGTTTTGCTTTTGCAACATTTTTATAAAAAGTAAACTTACACAAATAGTTATATGAATATGGACTAAAATAATATTTTTGAGTACACATATTCTAATACTTTGATTTGACTTTAATAGTAGGCTGCAGTAACACATTTACTACCACAACGGATAACAAAATAAAGAGAAATTGAACAAAATATGCACCAAAAAACTGTACAGTCAATAAGAGAGTGGCATTTGAAATGGATAGATAACAAGTGGGATGAGACTTTTGCTTATACCAGATTATGTATTTAATGGTTGAGGGTCATGACTCGTTTCCATTGAGGATTCAATTCAGGGAATGAATATGATGACATGAAACTAGAATTCAACAATAACCATTATGTAAATTGGGTATATTTATGTCTAAGTTCCATGTACACTAGCATCAAGTTTTCATACGTTTGTGTAAAATATGAGTAAACATGTGGGTAGATGAACAATATGTGTTAGCTTATGCTATGGCCTATAGGTTACGTTTGCATGCTGACGGGAAATAAGTTATATCTGGTTATCAATAATTGTTTACTTCATTACAATAATTACCCTCTAATTCACAAATAATTTGTTTTTGTTTTTTTCAGCATGAAACAGTGACTTGCAGCTGCCCCTCCCAAACAACTTCTCACCTCATCCAGGATGTCCTTATTGATAGTATGCCTCTGGGCAGTACTCATGTTGTCCCTTCCTCGTCCCAGTTGCCAATCATGCACCATCGGCTCAGCCAATGAGTGCAAAGAGGCAGAATTTGCTCCTGGAACCAACCTAGCAGGGGAAGGCTTTGACATCACCAAAATGAAACGCAAAGGAGCCTTTGTCATTGACATGAACGTGTGGAAACGCAAAGACAAGACATGCACCCTCTGTAAGAATCCCTATCTGGAAGGGAAAAAACAGAGGCTTCCTTTGGCAGTGGTGGATTGGAGACCAAACCACCAGTGTAGTATGAAAGTGTCCAGTAAACTCCATCGCTCCAGTGAGTCTCTCGTCAGCGCCAGCAGCTCTGCTGTCGAGAATAACTGGAAGGTCAATCTAGAGTTAGAGAAGGGATCAAAAAGTGGGAAGACGATGCTCGCTGGAACCAACTCCAAATTGGCTGAGTACTCCATGGAGAAAACCAAGAGTGACAAGTTCAGTTTCACAAGCCACGGTGTGTCCTGTGGGTATTACAGGTAAACATCAGGTGGCCCACACAGCATGAGCTCATTTTACCCTTGTGTCTCTGTGAAACCTCATTTCACAATTTCCTTTGGGGATTGTAAATAAAAGTGTATTTTTGCATGTCTGGTATATTTCTGTGATCGTTTCATTTTATGAGTGTTTGTCTGTATCCATACAACATTAACCCCCCCTCTCTCTTTTCTCTCTCCACAAATAGCTACAGAGTATCCGGCCAGCCCAAGTTACACAGAGAATTCAAGACAGCAGTGAAGAATCTCCCCAAAATATATCAACAAGAAAACAAACAACGTTATTACAAGCTTATTGATAACTTTGGCACCCATTACATTACCAAGGTGAGGGAGAGAGATGGTCAACATCAATGTGGTAAATCATCAAGGCAATAGGCACACAAACTAAAGATCAAAGTTAGGGATGTTTACTCCTAGATGTGCAGTTTACTGGCATCCCTCTGGGAACATTCATTACCTTCTACCCTCTCATCCTGTGTGTAGGTGAGCCTGGGTGGAACGGTGCAGTCTGTGACCAGTATCATGCAGTGCCAGGCCAGCCTGCAGGGTCTCAGTGCAGAGGAGGTGAAGATGTGTCTGGATGTGGAGGCATCTGCCAGTGTGGGTGATGGCAACAGCTTGCAGACTGAGTACAAGCACTGTCAGGAGGATAAGTCTAAGACAGAGAGCAAGGCCAGCTTCTCCAGTGTCTTCAATGATAGGTGGGGAATTATAGTCTGCTGCTCATTCACATATAGATTCTCCCTTGCAACATTTCTTTATTTCTGTCTCCCTCTCTCTTCACACTTCCCTAATCAATACTCTCCCTTACTGAAATGTGTCTTGCCCCTCACAAAAACCTTCTCCCCCTCTGTCACCCTACAGGTTCACAGAGGTGAAGGGTGGCCACACCACAGAACCAGAACTACTCTTCTCTGCTGATAAAGATCCCTCCTCCTACAAGGAATGGCTGAACTCCCTACCACTCTATCCGGACATTGTCTCCTATTCGCTGGAATCTCTCCATGAGTTGCTGCCCACCACCAACCCAGTTCGGAAGCACCTGCGCAAGGCCATCAGCGACTACATCCTGGAGAAGGCCTTGTGGAAGAACTGTTCTGAACCCTGTCAAACTGGCATCAAAAGTGACCACATAGACTCCTGCGTCTGCAGCTGCCACAACAACCCTGGGGTGAGCGTCGACTGCTGCCCCACCCGCAAGGGCCTGGCGCGGGTGGTCATCACTGTTCAGAGAGGGGCCAACTTGTGGGGAGACCACACCACTGCCACTGACGGCTACGTGAAGGTAGCTTTCGCAGGCCAGATGATCGGACGCACTACAGTTATCTACAACAACAACAACCCAAGCTGGGCAATGAGCTATGACCTGGGAACCGTGGATCTGTCAACCAGTAAGAAGCTGAGATTTGAGGTGTGGGACGAGGACGACAAATGGAACGACGACCTGTTAGGAGAATGTGAGAAGGAGCTGACAGCCGGGGTGAAGGAGGATCTCTGCAACCTCCAGCATGGTCAAATGTTCTACAAGTGGGAGGCGGTGTGTGCCCCCAGTCTGGGTGGCTCCTCCTGTATGGATTATGTGCCCTCTCCTATGAATCCCCACCTGGAGAAGGTGTATGTGTCTCGCCACTCCCGTCTCATTCCAAAGGACATGCTGGTGAGTATGGGAGTGTTGGTGGACGGACCCAATCTCCATGCCAACAAGAGCCTCAGTACAGGGAGCAGAGAGTGTGGCAGATTGTAGAGGTATGCATGGTGACCCATGTCAAAACCCCAGGTAGATTTCTCCAACCTTTTCAATAAAATAATAAAATAAATGTTTTGGTTGAAAAATGTTTTGTATAATGTGTTTTGTTTTCTATACTGTATCTTTGAGTATTAGTTGCTTGTTTTGTACTTGTTTGTGTTTATTTACAAGGTAGCTTGCATTCAAGTAAAAATTGCTGAATGATTGGGTTACTTTATGCAAAATAAAATGCTTATAGGACATGTATGTTTCAAATGCAAAGTTCTCTGAAGTTAACAATCAGGCAATATGTACATGTTGATGCAAGATGAGCACGTGCATAGCTGTCCTTTCTTTTTATGTAAGGTGTTGTATTGTTACGTTATGTATTGTTGCATTTAGTTTCGTTTTGTCTAAGTGAGATGCCAGTTGTTTGAAGGCACTGTTGCCTTACTTGAGAGAGGAAGGACTATGGTTTCCTGTGCACGGATGAAGTTTAGGTGACGCCATGCAAAAGACGAACAAAGTGTACTGCCGTGTAGACCAGGGGTGTCAAACGTACGGCCCGCGGGCCGGATCAGGCCCGCAAACGGGTTTAATCCGGCCCGCGAGATGATTTCGGGAGTATAAAAATTAAGTATAAAAATGCGCTGTAATTTTTCAATAAAATAAACTGCTGTTCCAATTGCGTCCACTGGATGGATTGTGTTAAGCAAGCAAACTGTTTATACCGGGGCAGAGCAAGTAGGTCAAGCACGTGCAGCCAATGAGCTACTTTGTTTTGCCCGCGATATTTATTACGGCTTCTACTTTTAACATTATGTGCTTTGGCACCCTCATTGCCCCAATATGTCTCTGTCAAAAAAGAGAAAAGTGGACGCAGAGTGCAGAGTCTTCCAAGAAAAATGGTCATCCTATTTAATCACGGAATTGAATGGGAAAGCTGTATGTTTGGTGTGTTCAGAGCATGTTGCAGTGCTGAAAGAATATAACCTTTGTCGCCACTATGTGAGTCTTCATGCCGACAAATATGACAACTTTCAAGGACAGCGGAGATGAGAGAAGGTGAATGAACTGTTGGCGGGTCTGAAGAAACAGCAGTCTGTGTTTACTCACAGCCGAGACATCAGTGACGCTGCAGTGAAAGCTAGCTACCTCATTGCTAATGAAATCGCAGTGGCTTCAAAACCATTTAGTGAGGGTGAATTTGTAAAAACGTGCATGATGAAGGCAGCGGAGATTGTGTGCCCTGAAAAGCGGCAGGCTTTTGCAAATATCAGCCTGACAAGAAACACAGTTGCAGACAGGATTTCCGATCTTTCAGTGGATTTGGACAGCCAGTTGAAGCAAAAAGTAAAGTCATTTATTGCGTTTTCGGTTGCAATTGATGAAAGCACAGACATTACAGATGTTGCACAACTGGCAATTTTTTTCATCCGCGGAGTTGATGACACATTGACCGTCACCGAGGAGTTCGTGGAGTTGGTGCCGATGACAGATACAACGACAGCAGCTGATATTTTTACCGCACTCGCCGGGCGCGCTGGACAGGGTCGGAGTGGACTGGTCCCGCGCTGTCAGCCTGGCTACAGATGGTGCGCCCTCAATGATCGGGAAAAAAGCAGGCGTTGTGACAAAGTTCAGAGAAAGTGCAATCTGCAAATGGAGGACGTGATTTTTTGACTTTTCACTGTATTTTGCACCAGGAGGCTTTGTGTTGCAAGTCATTAAAGATGGATAACGTCATGAAGGTGGTCATCCAAACTGTTAATTTCATCCGATCCAGAAGCCTGAATCACCGTCAGTTTGACAGCCTTCTCAGAGAGAAAGACCACATCTATGGCCTGCCATACCACACTGAGGTAAGATGGTTAAGCCGAGGTGCTGTGCTGAGGCGTTTCTTTGATTTACGAGAAGAAATTGAACAGTTCATGGAAGAAAAGGGCAAACCAGTGTTAGAATTTCATTCCGCAGAATGGATGCCGGACCTTGCATTTATGGTGGATGTTACAGAGTACCTGAATAACTTGAACAAACAGCTGCAAGGGCGCAACAAAGTTGTCACGCAGTATTATGACAGCATACGTTGAAGTTGAAGCTGTCATTGTGGGAGACGCAACTTGCCGGTGGTGATGCAGCTCACTTCCCCTGTCTGAAAAATGTGTGCGCGACCCAACATGTGGCAGACATGAAGCGGTTCAAAGATAAAATAACTGGACTGTTACGGGAGTTTGAGCAACGCTTTCAGATTTATGTTTATATGTTTTTATGTTGATGTGCTATTGTTTTTAATTGATTTTATTGTATTTGTATATTTAACCTATTCTTGACTCTGTGGTTCTTGCACTTGTTTGGGGAACAGGATTTCATTATTTTTATCTACATTTCTGCCTGAGAAATGACACCCTGATATAGTTCTGTGATCTGTGATATACTTCTGTGAATCACTGAGGCATTGTGTGTTTGTGTGTTCTTTGTCCTCAGAACTTTCAAATAACTTGAGGTGTTTTATGATTAATAGTGATGTTGTGCTTTTGGACACTGTCCTCAGGCTCCAGCTTTATGTTTATATGTTTTTATGTTGATGTGCTATTGTTTTTAATTGATTTGACTTGATTTGTATATTTAACCTATTCTTGACTCTGTGGTTCTTGCACTTGTTTGGGGAACAGGATTTCATTATTTTTATCTACATTTCTGCCTGAGAAATGACACCCTGATATAGTTCTGTGATCTGTGAAACAGTTCTGTTAATCACTGAGGCATTGTGTGTTTGTGTGTTCTTTTTCTTTAGAATTTTCAAATAAACTTGACGTGTTTTATGATTAATAGTGATGTTGTGCTTGTACTATTTTGGACACACTGTCCTCAGGCTCCAGCTTTATGTTGTATGTTGATCGTATTAAAACAAAGAAAACAATCTGAAGTTGTTGTTTTTAAGTTATATATACCATGATTTTTCCGGTCCGGCCCACTTGGGAATAGATTTTCCTCCATGTGGCCCCTGAGCTAAAATGAGTTTGACACCCCTGGTGTAGACTGTTCTCTCTGCTACCGCACGGCAAGCGGTACCGGAGTGCGAGGTCCAAAAGGCTTCTCTACAGCTTCTACCCCCAAGCCATAAGACTGCTGAAAAGCTAATCATGGCTACTTGGACTATTTGCATTGTTCCCCCCACCCCACCCCACCCCATCCCACCCCATCCCCCTCTTTTACGCTGCTGCTACTCTGTTTATTATTTATGCATAGTCACTTTAACTCTACCCACATGTACATATTACCTCAATTACCTCTGTTCAATTACTGTGGCAAATAAAATGTGATTCGATTCGATTTGATATGACGACAAAACTATTTATGTTGTGGAACGTGTGTAGAAAATGAAGGCCTTTGGGGACACATTGTCAGTAATAGCATCACAGTAACATAAGAAGTACTATGTCATGAACAAACAACACTAGCATACTGAGGTACTAAGGAATAGTATGTAATATCCATCACAATGCCCCAGAGAATATCCCCCTTTATAATGATCTCAGAAGAATTCAGGTGTCAGGTTTTGGGAACATGTCTTTTAATTTTATTTTCTTTGGTGTTGATTTAAACTCATAGAGCTTCATTCTTAAAACTCAACCCTCACATTACATGTACAGTACAATTACCATACTTTTACCAAGGTTAAAAGAATGAGGAGACTGACAGACATTATACGGTTGCTTTCTGACCTTTAGTGTGAAATGGATATGAACACAAACACACTGGCAACACAATCTCCAAAAAGAGGCAGGGGGCATAGAGGAAGAGAGGGGACAGACACACACAACAATACAAAAGACAGGGACCATGAAGAAAAAACAGTCAAATACAGAACAAAAATGGAATGGATAAAAGTAACAACAGACCAAACAACAAACATCACAATGAACACATGATGGAATGGAACAAATATTCACTTCAAGAAGGCCTCAGCTAATTAACTTAACCTGGAGAGAGAGAGAGAGAGAGAGAGAGAGAGAGAGAGAGAGAGAGAGAGAGAGAGAGAGAGAGAGAGAGAGAGAGAGAGAGAGAGAGAGAGAGAGAGAGAGAGAGAGAGAGAGGATGAGAATAAATGATGTTGAGTGATGCAGCTGGTTAAAGAGAACAATAAGGTGACTTCATGTGCTCAGTCACAGAGACAACCATAAATTAGTAACAAATACTCATCCCACACACCTTTGTATCCTCCATTTCCAAAGAATCCATTTAGTCCACCACCACCATATTTGCTTTCCTTCCCTCCTGCTCCTGAAGGAGACACAAAGTCAGACACAAAGGAGGAGCAGTAGATTAGCAAAATGATGACATCAGAATGTTCTTTTCTATCTCCACATTGGAGGACCCTTGCTTTAGGTTTTGTTAGTTCAGCAGACAACAAAACAACCAAACAGAACAAACAAAAATGCAACGGTGTTAATGGACATCCCTGGTTAGACGTAGGAACCAGTGGAGGCTGGTGAGGGGAGGACAGCTTATAGTAATGGCTGGAATGGAGTCGATGGAATAGAATGAAACACATTTCATTCCATTCCATCCACTCCATTCCAGCCAATAATCTCCCTCTCTTTCTCTATACTATAATTACTATAATGGCTGGAATGGATCTACTCCATTACAGCCATTACTATGAGCCATTCTCCCCTCACCAGCCTCCACTGATAGGAACTAATATGATTATTCTGACAGAAGAGAGCAGGACTTTCAGTCAGGGAATGTGACTATATAACATACCGTTACTGTAGGGGGCACTCTGACCTGCACCCAGCTGTCCTTGACCATAGCCTAAGCAGTCACATGCCAAGATGAGAGTCGTAACAATAGTTAACACAGACAGAACACACTGACATAAGGGACATTTACAAGACACGCACAGAACATGCACAACAGACTAACACTGAACAATTTGTGCTCTTCCTCAACCACATTCATTCACACCTTAAGCAGTTACCACACACAGAATTTCCCAAGACAAGCAGTGTAGGGGTTGTGGGTGTGAGTGTGAGTTTAATCACCTGCTGGCTGCGCTCCATAGCCCCCTCCATTTCCTGAAGCAACAAGAGACAAGTACACACATGTAAATGGGAGGAACAACGACAAACACATTCAGACATACTACAAAAACACACACAAAAACATATACAGTGGGGGAAAAAAGTATTTAGTCAGCCACCAATTGTGTAAGTTCTCCCACTTAAAAAGATGAGAGAGGCCTGTAATTTTCATCATAGGTACACGTCAACTATGACAGACAAATTGAGCATTTTTTTCTCCTGAAAATCACATTGTAGGATTTTTTATGAATTTATTTGCAAATTATGGTGGAAAATAAGTATTTGGTCACCTACAAACAAGCAAGATTTCTGGCTCTCACAGACCTGTAACTTCTTCTTTAAGAGGCTCCTCTGTCCTCCACTCGTTACCTCTATTAATGGCACCTGTTTGAACTTGTTATCAGTATAAAAGACACTTGTCCACAACCTCAAACAGTCACACTCCAAACTCCACTATGGCCAAGACCAAAGAGCTGTCAAAGGACACCAGAAACAAAATTGTAGACCTGCACCAGGCTGGGAAGACTGAATCTGCAACTTGGTTTGAAGAAATCAACTGTGGGAGCAATTATTAAGAAATGGAAGACATACAAGACCACTGATAATCTCCCTCGATCTGGGGCTCCACGCAAGATCTCACCCCGTGGGGTCAAAATGATCACAAGAACGGTGAGCAAAAATCCCAGAACCACACGGGGGGACCTAGTGAATGACCTGCAGAGAGCTGGGACCAAAGTAACAAAGCCTACCATCAGTAACACACTACGCCGCCAGGGACTCAAATCCTGCAGTGCCAGACGTGTCCCCCTGCTTAAGCCAGTACATGTCCAGGCCCGTCTGAAGTTTGCTAGAGTGCATTTGGATGATCCAGAAGAGGATTGGGAGAATGTCATATGGTCAGATGAAACCAAAATATAACTATTTGGTAAAAACTCAACTCGTCGTGTTTGGAGGACAAAGAATGCTGAGTTGCATCCAAAGAACACCATACCTACTGTGAAGCATGGGGGTGGAAACATCATGCTTTGGGGCTGTTTTTCTGCAAAGGGACCAGGACGACTGATCCGTGTAAAGGAAAGAAGGAATGGGGCCATGTATCGTGAGATTTTGAGTGAAAACCTCCTTCCATCAGCAAGGGCATTGAAGATGAAACGTGGCTGGGTCTTTCAGCATGACAATGATCCCAAACACACCGCCCGGGCAACGAAGGAGTGGCTTCGTAAGAAGCATTTCAAGGTCCTGGAGTGGCCTAACCAGTCTCCAGATCTCAACCCCATAGAAAATCTTTGGAGGGAGTTGAAAGTCTGTGTTGCCCAGCGACAGCCCCAAAACATCACTGCTCTAGAGGAGATCTGCATGGAGGAATGGGCCAAAATACCAGCAACAGTGTGTGAAAACCTTGTGAAGACTTTTGACCTGTGTCATTGCCAACAAAGGGTATATAACAAAGTATTGAGAAACTTTTGTTATTGACCAAATACTTGTTCTCCACCATAATTTGCAAATAAATTCATAAAAAATCCTACAATGTGATTTTCTGGAAAACATTCTCATTTTGTCTGTCATAGTTGACGTGTACCTATGATGAAAATTACAGGCCTCTCTCATCTTTTTAAGTGGGAGAACTTGCACAATTGGTGGCTGACTAAATACTTTTTTTCCCCACTGTATACCACATGAGCAGACAGACGGACGGACACACAAACAAACACATATAGCAACTGACGATGCATATAGGACAGACAGACATGTACACAAAGACGTGTACCATTTTTGCAAGGTGGTTTCCCTCCACCAACACCACCAGTCTCAGGTCCATAAGGCTGTGCACCCTGTGGCAACCCACCGTTGCCTTTAGAGAGATAGTCGGAGACAGCAGAACCAAGACAGGTTTAGAGAGAAAATACCACACATTCACGCACATATTCACACAAATAAAAAGATAGTACACACACATCTCTGTTTCTCTTTCTTATGCTCTCACTCTCTCTCTCACACACACACACACACACACACTGCCAGTCTCACCATATTTGCCAAAGGATTTGCCTCCATCACCACCACCAAGGCCCAGTTGCTGAGCGCCATAAGGGTAGCCTCCATCACCTGCTGGGAGAATGTATTGCAAAAAGTGTATTTAATTGTGTCTAATACTGTTATAACAAGACCTCACATAAACATTCACAACCACACACACACATACACACACACACATCCACACTGTATAAGCAGGGTCACAATGCTCTTACCATCCAGTCCAGCAGTATTGACTGGGGCTCCATTGTAAGGAAGCTGACCGACTCCACCCCCTGTGGAACACCACAAGGGTTGCTTACATAGTCTCATCATCTCTCCTCCCACCCCACAGACCACGTCAATGCATGGAAAACATATGACTCAATTATGGCATCAACTGTAAGCAAATGTGTAAAATGACAATGATTACTGGCTTTCCTGTGACAGTGACCCTTGAGTTTTTGACAGTGACCTTTGAGTCCCTCTATTGCTGCTTCAGTGTTCATCACGGACTTGCTTTTTTCTTTGTCTAATCCTTCTCTTCATCTGTCTGTCTACCTCTTTATTTTTCCTGACCACTCTGTTTTTTCTGTCCTTTTTCTGCCTCTATTTTCTCTTCTTCTTCCTTTGTTCACCTCCTCTCTCTTTAGTGTGTATTTACCCAGGCCAGTATCAGGCCCCAGCCCCATAGGCTGAGCAACCCCGTAGGGACCCAGGCCGTACCCGTCCGACTTCCCACCATCAGGCCCCAGCCCAGCGGGGACCACAGGCTGGCCCCCATAGGGCAGAGCACCACCAGGACCAGAGCCAGCACCCCCTACAGACACACACAGGGTACTGCATGAAGGAGGAGGCATGCGAGTTAAACAGAGATGGATTACACAGAGATGATCAGAGTGAGTATAGAGAGTATGTCAGATGAGAAGTGGAACACAGAATGTATGATTGTCTGAAGGAAATCATAAAATGGAGAGACTTCATTTTGTTTCACTATGTATCATTGAATTTAGAATTAAGATATATGTAGATGTAATCATCCAGATGATGTAATGAATGATGTGCTGAACATGCATATTTTGATGTTTTACAAACATAATTGTCTGGTTAAAGGGGTCATCCATATAGTGCACGTTTATGGATTATTACATGATTATGGATTAACTGATCAGGTATGTTTCAGATGGTCGTTCCCGATGGTAATTCGGAGTGTTTTGGGTGAGTGATTAGGTATTACACAGTGATATGTCCAGGGAGCGTTTCATTACTTTCGTTAGTAGCATGCACATTTTGGAGTGTGATGTGATTAGTGACATCAATTAGGGTGAAAGTTATTCTCCTTCCATGTGTACATCCTGCTTGTTGATGCCCTCTATCTTTTCAAGACAGGAGGACATTTTAGGGAAAATATCCACTTCCTGATCCCTCCTCTTCCATCTCAGGGTGACTTCCTCACCATATTGCTCCTGTCCCTGTCCCTGTGGATATCCTCCTGCGCCAAGACCTAGAATAGCAGAGGAATAAAACAAACGATGAACCCCTGGGCGGTTAACTCAGTGGTTAGATAGAGGTCCCCTAAAGGGATGAATAAAACCCCTCATAAAACAAAATTATAGGAGATATTGATAAGACATGGTTGGCAGAACATTGGCATGGTCAATAGTTATTTCCAAATGGGAGACAATTGCTACACCTAGCGTCCACACTGTTACATTACACATTACATGTTATATGATTATGACCTGCCAAATAAATGTACTTCCCTCTTACCTCAATCAATGCAGACTTTGAAAGATTGTTATTTGTTTTGAGTAGGCCTAAGTAAGATCCTAAGTTGGGATGTTATAACTACTCATGAGTTGTTATGACAGCTTATAGCAAGTGTTATAATGCACTATAACACATTAATTGTATATATACCTCATAGAAAGTGTTAATGACCTTCCTCATCTTACTGAGAGAGAGTCATATTTCCATAGAATAAAGTAATTACCTGATTGAGTTATTATGAGTTGTTACTGGTTATGAATGGTTACCTCCTGCTCCCTTCCCTGCCTTGCCTCCCAGCCCAGCAGCACCATCCGCTAACACTGTTGGGTACCCAATCCCTGAAACATAATTATAATCATCAATCAATTATAATTATGTCTGTATGTGAGCGGGTTAGTAGTTGGTCAGCCACCCACAGATGTTAGTTGGTTGGCTATAGATGATGAGACCTACCGGCTCCATAACCATTGCCTCCAGCACCAGCACCGTAGCCATTGCCATAGCCTGTGGAGAGGAGGGGGCACGTTAAAAACCTTCACAAGAAAGCACACATTTCAAATCAAATCAAATTTTATTTGTCACATGCGCCGAATACAACAGGTGTAGACCTTAACCAACAATGCAGTTCAAGAAATAGAGTTAAAAAGAGCTGCCGTGCGGTAGCAGAGAGAACAGTCTATGACTTGGGTGACTGGAGTCTTTGCCAATTTTCTGGGCCTTCCTCTGACACTGCCTAGTATATAGGTCCTGGATGGCAGGAAGCTTGTCCCAGTGATGTACTGGGCCGTACACACTACCCTCTGTAGCGCCTTACGGTCGGATGCCAAGCAGTTGCCATACCAGGCGGTGATGCAACCGGTCAGGATGCTCTCGATGGTGCAGCTGTAAAACCTTTTGAGGATCTGGGAACCCATGCCAAATCTTTTCAGTCTCCTGAGGGGGAAAAGGTGTTGTCGTGCACTCTTCACGACTATTTGGTGTGTTTGGACCATGATAGTTCGTTGGTGATGTGGACACCAAGGAACTTTAAACTCATGACCCTCTCCACTACAGCCCCGTTGATGTTAATGGGGGCGTGTTCGTCCCTCCTTTTCCTGTAATCCACTATCAGCTCCTTTTGTCTTGCTCACATTGAGGGAGAAGTTGTTGTCCTGGCACCACACTGCCAGGTCTCTGACCTCCTCCCTATAGGCTGTCTCATCGTTGTCGGTGATCAGGCCTACCACTGTTGTGTCGTCAGCAAACTTAATAAAGGCGTTGGAGTCGTGCTTGGCCACGCAGTCGTAGGTGAACAGGGAGTACAGGAGGGGACTAAGCACGCACCCCTGATGAGCCCCAGTGTTGAGGATCAGCGTGTCAGATGTGTTGTTGCCTACCCTTACCACCTGGGGGCAGCCCATCAGGAAGTCCAGGATCCAGTTGCAGAGGGAGGTGTTTAGTCCCAGGGTCCTTAGCTTAGTGATGAGCTTTGTGGGCTCTATGGTGTTGAACACTGAGCTGTAGTCAATGAACAGCATTCTCACATAGGTGTTCCTTTTGTCCAGGTGGGAAAGGGCAGTGTGGAATGCGATTGAGATTGTGTCATCGGTGGATCTGTTGGGGCGGTATGCAAATTGGAGTGGGTCTAGGGTTTCCGGGATGATGGTGTTGATGTGAGCCATGACCAGCCTTTCAAAGCACTTCATGGCTACCAACGTGAGTGCTACGGGGCGGTAGTCATTTAGGCAGGTTACCTTCGCTTTCTTGGGCACAGGGACTATGGTGGTCTGCTTGAAACATGTAGGTATTACAGACTCGGTCAGGGAGAGCTTGAAAATGTCAGTGAAGACACTTGCCAGTTGATCTGCGCATGCTCTGAGTACACATCCTGGTAATCCGTCTGGCCCCGCGGCCTTGTGAATGTTGACCTGTTTAAAGGTCTTGCTCATATCGGCTACGGATAGCGTGATCACACAGTTGTCCGGAACAGCTGGTGCTCTCATGCATGCTTCAGTGTTGCTTGCCTCGAAGCGAGCATAAAAAGGCATTTAGTTCGTCTGGTAGGCTCGCGTCACTGGGCAGCTCGCAGCTGGGTTTCCCTTTGTAGTCCGTAATAGTTTGCAAGCCCTGCCACATCCGACGAGCATCAGAGCCGGTGTAGTAGGATTCCATCTTAGTCCTGTATTGACACTTTGCCTGTTTGATGGTTCATCTGAGGGCATAGCGCGATTTCTTATAAGGGTCCGGATTAGTGTCCTGCTCCTTGAAAGCGCCAGCTCTAGCATTTAGTCTCAAACCAAGCATTACAGTCCCCAAAACCACTGCATGCAGCTTTCCAACTCCTCTGGCTTTAGCGTGGGCTTGTGTAATGTTATGGCAGAAGTTTTCCACAACAGTACTTACTGTACAGGGGGTAGAAAGTTTAACAGATAGAGAAGGACAGGTGCATGCCATGCACAGACAGACAGATAGACAGAGACACATGCCGACACCAAATACCTGCTGGCACTGCATTGGCCCCCCCAGCTGGGCCTCCACCTGCATGAGGACAAAGGAAGTCGAGGTCACTTCCTGGTGGCACAGACCCTGAGGATCTGCCTTCTCTAATTTAAGATCACTTCTCAGTGACAACCTTGGTGCAGTTGTCTTCCGGCTCTAGAGAGGCAGCTATGTTTCACCCTGCTACTGTAATCCTCAGTCATTCCCAACATATCTATTGAATCTCATATTTCATCGTCAATGCCTCAGCTCTATACTTCAGTCTACAGTGTCCTCTAACTGTAGTTATATTTTAAGCCATTTGACCTTAAAGGAATTTGACAAGGGGAAGCATGCTGACTCACCATTCCCATAGCCGTTGCCCGCTCCAGCCCCGGGGTATGCTCCTCCCATTTGATCACCATAACCTGTGGTGACAAATAAAAAAACATTAGAGCACAGCACATCATTCATAGAGAGAGTACTGTGGGATATTTAATAAAGAGAAAAAAGAGAGGGGTAGTGAAAAGAGAGAGGGGGAGATTGGCACCTGAGATCAAAATCGAGTGAAGAAGATGGCAAATGGAAATGAGAGAGAAAATTAAAGGTGGGAGAGATAGTAAGAGAGTTAGAGAAACATAGAAAATTAAAAAATTAGAAAAAGAGAGAGCTAAAGTGTGATAATGAATTGGCCTTACCCGCTGATTTTCCTGCTCCACCCTGGGGGTATCCTCCCTGTCCCAGATTAGCACCTGAGAGAGAGAGCAAGAGTGAGGAAGAGGGCAAAATGGATTAAGATAGAAAAAGTAGAAGAGACAGAGATATAAACAGACAGAGATATACAAAGAGAGACATATATATATAAAGAGAGACAGAGATATATAAAGAGAGACAGAGATATATAAAGAGAGACAGAGATATATAAAGAGAGACAGAGATATATAAAGAGAGACAGAGATATATAAAGAGAGACAGAGATATATAAAGAGAGACAGAGATATATAAAGAGAGACAGAAATAGAAAGACAAAGCGAAAAAGTAGAAGCCACACCTCCTGGAGCTTTGCCTGCTCCATTCTGGGGGTATCCTCCTTGTCCAATACCTGTAGCATAGGTGCATTCATTACTCAAGATATCATCTACTTTTAAATGAATTTCAATTACATCACCTAACATGCATTAGAATGTACTGTGAAGAGGTAACATGGAACCTGTGCCAGATTTAGTAATGTTTCCAATTATTTTCTTTATACCACAGAATAGTGAGCCATACATTGAAAGGAGAGAAGATGTTGGTTAGGTTTCTGTCTTTCAGTGTCAGTTCCATTACCTCCTCCATAGCCATTGTTCCCTGCCACAGGATAGCTGCCTGCTCCAGCACCGTAGCCTGTGGAATAAGTCAACAAAGCTCAGCAAAAAACCCTGCGATTGACTTGAGACTGTGGGACACGATCCCTAAACTCATCACACTGTGATTGACCCTGGTACCTGTTGAGGAACACATACAGCAAGCACTCATCCCACAATAATGCTATTGGCTCCTAGCCTGCGGAGCACAACATCCATGCACATTACATATCACTGTGATTAGGCCGTAGCCTGTGACACACAACATCCATGCACATTACATATGTGGTCCTCTGTAGCTCAGCTGGTAGAGCACGGCGCTTGTAACGCCAAGGTAGTGGGTTCGATCCCCGGGACCACCCATACACAAAAATGTATGCACGCATGACTGTAAGTCACTTTGGATAAAAGCGTCTGCTAAATGGCATATTATATTTATATATTATACATATCACTGTGATTAGGCCGTAGCCTGTGACACACAACATCCATGCTTACCACATAACTGTGACCAGACAGAAAGATATGTTTACACAAATCCAAGCCACGGTGAAAATATTTCAAATTTCAAGTCAACCATCCCTAAAGCAATTAATCAAAAGTGAATTGCTTCCACTGTGCTTAACAAAACACAAACATAGAGCCAACAAGACCGGTGCATCATTCATAGAGGGTATTATCATATACAGTGTCTTCGGAAAGTATTCAGACCCCTTGACTTTCTCCACATTTTGTTACGTTACAGCCTTATTTTAAAATTGATTAAATCGTTGTTTTCCCTCATCAATCTACACACAATATCTTATAATGACAAAGCAAAAACAGGTTTTTATATCACATTTACGTAAGTATTCAGACCCTTTACTCAGTACTTTGTTAAAGCACCTTTGGCAGCGATTACAGCATCAAGTCTTCTTGGGTATGACGCTACAAGCTTGGCACACCTGTATTTGGGGAGTTTCTCCCATTCTTCCCTGCAGAGCCTCTCAAGCTCTGCCAGGTTGGATGGGGAGTGTTGCTGCACAGCTATTTTCAGGTCTCTCCAGAGATGTTAGATCGTGTTCAAGTCCGGGCTCTGGCTGGGCCACTCAAGGACATTCAGAGACTTGTCCTGAAGCCACTCCTGTGTTGTCTTGGCTGTGTGCTTAGGGTCGTTGTCCTGTTGGAAGGTGAACCTTCGCCCCAGTCTGAGGTCCTGAGCGCTCTGGAGCAGGTTTTCATCAAGAATCTCTCTGACTTTGCTCCATTCATCTTTGCCTCGATCCTGACTAGTCTCCCAGTCCCTGCCGCTGAAAAACATCCCTACAGCATGATGCTGCCACCACCATGCTTCACCGTAGGGATGGTGCCAGGTTTCCTCCAGACGTGACGCTTGGCATTCAGGCCAAAGAGTTCAATCTTGGTTTCATCAGACCAGAGAATCTTGTTTCTCATGGTGTGAGAGTCTTTAGGTGCCTTTTGGCAAACTCCAAGCAGGCTGTCATGTGCCTTTTACTGAGGAGTAGCTTCCGTCTGGCCACTCTACCATAAAGGCCTGATTGGTGGAGTGCTGCAGTGATGGTTGTCCTTCTGGAAGGTTCTCCCATCTCCACAGAGGAACTCTGGAGCTCTGTCAGAGTGACCATCGGGTTCTTGGTCACCTCCCTGACCAAGGCCCTTCTCCACCGATTGCTCAGTTTGGCCGGGCGGGCCAGCTCTAGGAAGAGTCTTGGTGGTTCCAAACTTCTTCCATTTAAGAATGATGGAGGCCACTGTGTTCTTGGGGACCTTCAATGCTGCAGACATTTATTGGTACCCTTCCCCAGATCTGTGCCTCGACACAATCCTGTCTTGGCGCTCTACAGACAATTCCTTCGACCTCATGGCTTGGTTTTTGCTCTGACATGCACTGTCAACTGTGGGACCTTATATAGACAGGTGTGTGCCTTTCCAAACCATGTCCAATCAATTGAATTTACCACAGGTGGACTCCAATCAAGTTGTAGAAACATCTCAAGGATGATCAATGGAAACAGGATGCAACTGAGCTCAATTTCGAGTCTCATAGCAAAGGGTCTGAATAAGGTATTTCAGTTTTTTTGTTTTTTTTATACATTTGCAAAAATGTCTTACAACCTGTTCTCGCTTTGTCAGTATGGGGTATTGTGTGTAGATTGCTGAGGATTATTATTTTTTTTAATCCATTTTAGAATAAAGCTGTAACGTAACAAAATGTGGAAAAAGTAAAGGGGTCTGAATGCTTTCCAAAGGCACTGTAGCCATTGACACAAAGTGATTGCTACAAACTACAGTGATTGGCACATGCAGGTGGACATAACACACAGACAGCTAGATTGTATGGGGTTACCAGCTTTGGTTGCTTTAGCACCCTGTCCATTGGGCTCTCCCACTCCTGGACCATATCCTAGAGACCACAACAAATGTTACTCGACAGCGCTACCTACACAATATTACAACCACAAGGGAAAATAGAAAAAAACTGACAGACACAGACAGGGTAACAGAGGTTTACCATTGCCTTTGGCTCCCTGATCACTGGGAACTCCAGCGCCTGGACCATATCCTGGAGACCACAAAACAAGTTAGCTCTGTAGCTTATCATAATAGAAACAGCATCCCTCTGTTATAGCGCTTGCAACACCAAGGGTTGTGGGCTCGATTCCCGTTGGGACCACCCATACGTAAAATGTATGCATGCATAACTGGAAGTCACTTTGGATAAAAGTGTCTGCTAAATGACATATATTATTATATATTACGTGTCCGGCTCGAAGGACCATGAAAAACAACACCACCCAGAGAGTGGTTTAAAATAAGAAACATATCGCCCTGTCTCCTCCTACTGTGTCATTGTCCTAACAGGGGGCCCACTTTAAACAGTACCTCTCCCTGTGTCCAACCCTCACTGGGTGGTGCCCAGACACAGTGACATTACAGAGACTGAGAAAGAGGCTTACCATTGCTTTTACCACCATTGAGAACTCCAGCTCCTTGATCATATCCTAGAGACCACAACAAGTGTTACTAACCACTGATTATTCAAAACAATTTGCATTCCTACAACACACGCTGTTCTTTATCCTAGTAATTCAACACAGATTCTTAGCCATACACAAAAAATATCACAGAGACTAGCTGACTAGTATTTGGGAGGATGTCAGCAAATGTCATGTCACCAAAAATATATTTCTAAAGATAGTTCTAAATAGCATGCAACATACAGTCAAAGGAGCTCCACTTCGATACAGAAAGAGACATAGAGACAGACTGTGACACAGACAGGGTATCAGAGGTTTACCATTGCTTTTAGCACCACTGGGTTCCTGAACTCCTGGGCCATATCCTAGAGATCACAATAGTGATTACTTTACACTACTTGCTCAACACTGTTTACAGTTGACCATTGGATCGCTCTGTTACGTCCTTTCCAGAACAGTTACAGGCATTCAATAAGTCTGTCGTGTTAAAGCGAGACTTACTTCCATTTAAAGCGAGACTTACTTCCAATATGGTCTTAAATGTAAAGCTGACAAAGACATAATTGTTGTAGTGGCAGTGCCATCCAGCATGCAGAACAGTGTGCGGATCATCACTGATGAAGAATAGACAGGGAAACAGAAACAACCCCAGGGTAGCAGAAGTCTACCATTTATAGCACCAAGCCCAGTAGGAACTCCAGCTCCTGGACCATATCCTGGAGACCACAACAACTGACACTGAACACTGGTTACTCAACAAGCTACGTAAGACTTATAGTCACAAGTTCTGTAGCTTATCATACGAGAGTGACAGAGAAAGAGAGATCGAGAGACTGTAACACTCCGATACAGTAGAGCTTTACCATAGCTTTTACCACTGTTGAGTGCTCCAGCTCCTGGACCATATCCTGGAGAACACAATAACTGTTACTTAACACTGGTCAAAGCAAGGTCGCGCTGTAGATTTTATTATCTAAGGTTTTGTAGGTTATGAAAATGAGTGCAATCTAGTAACTTAAATCCAGTGATTTAAATTGGCATTACCATTGCTTTTAGCACCACCATTGGGAACTTCAGCTCCTGGACCATATCCTGGAGACCACAACAACAGTTATTACTCAACACTGCTTACAGAACACAATGCATGCTGCCCTTGACAAAGACAGACGAGACGCACAAAGACTGACAGAAACGACACAGACAGGGTATCAGAGGTTTACCATTGCCTTTGGCTCCCTGATCACTGTGAACTCCAGCTCCTGGACCATATCCTGGAACCAACAACAACTGTTACTCAACACTGCTTAAAGACAACTGATCAAAACCACTTGCACAACACATTCTGCCCTTGATCCTATTATTTCATCACATAGGTTATAGTATATGCACAAATATCTAGCAAAAACTAGCTGGTTGTGTTCAGGAGCTTATCAATATTCCTCTAAAAATAGAGTACCATACAGCATGCAACACAGACAGGCAGAGGTTTACCATTGCTTTTAGCCCCATTGGGTGCTCCAGCTCCTGGACCATATCCTGGAACCACAACAGCTCTTACTCAACACTGTTCTACAATTGACCAGACCATGGGTCTGTTAAATGCTACTATATGTTCATTCCAATGAACAGGTAACAGGCATGCAAAAATATGTTACAAACTGTAACATTATCACACAGCATGCACCATTCTGCTCGACCTCAACTTTGCCATGGACAACAAACATTGAAGACATACATAAACACAGACAGGGTAGCACAGGTTTACCATTGGGTTTAGCACCCTGACCACTGGGAACTCCAGCTCCTGGACCATATCCTGAAGACCACAATAACTGTTACTCAATACTGGTTACTCAACATAAGTTTTCTCTGTAGATCTTATCATCAGAGGTTCTGTACCTTATTTATAATAAGTGATGCTATACCATTTCACTGTAATAACATGCCATATTGTCATGTTTATTTGGCCTAATGGAAAGGTTCAGAGTACTTAAATGTCTGGCTTGAAGGACCAGGAAAAAGAGTGTCACCCAGTGATGGGTGGACTCAGAGAAAGGTGCCGGTTTACCTCTAAAGTGACAGAGAAATAGAGACTGATGAAGACTCAGAAAGAGGTTTACCATTGCTTTTACCACCGTTGGGTGCTCCAACTCCTGGGCCATATCCTGGAGACCACAACAACTGTTACTCAACACTGACAACACTGACTTATTGTAAATAATCACTTGCATGAGCACAAAACATGCTGCCCTGGATCCTTTTCCCTCTGGCCATGCACAAATATATTAATCCTAGTCAACGTTCAGAAGTCACATTGCACCAAGTTCTGTAGCACACATCATGCAACATACAGTCAAAGAAGCTCCACTTTGATACAGAAAGACACAGAGACAGACTGTGACACAGATAGGTTATCAGAGGTTTACCATTGCCTTTGGCTCCCTGACCATTTGGAACTCCAGCTCCTGGACCATATCCTAAAACCAACAACAACTCTTACTCAAAACTGTTCTAGAAATGACCAGATCATGCACGCATAATATGCTACAAACTTTGGCATTACCACACAACATGCACCATTCAGCTCAACCTCAACTTGACAAACATTGAATAGGGCCGTAGACACAGACAAGGTAGCAAAGGTTTACCATTGGGTTTAGCACCCTGACCATTGGGAATGCCAGCTCCTGGACCATATCCTGAAGACCACAACAAATGTTATTCAATACAAGTTAGCTCTGTAGATCTTATCAATGACCATTGAGTTCTATCGAAAGTCATGAAAGATACAGCAATAGAGAAATAGTGATAGAGACTGACATTTAGTAATGGTAGCAGAGGTTTACCATTGGGTTTAGCACCACTGGGTTTAGCACCGTTGGGTGCTCCAGCTCCTGGACCATATCCTGGAACCAACAACAACTCTTACTCAACCCTGTTCTACAACAGACCAAACCAGCATCAACATTTAGTGGCATCACACTGGCCTGGGCACACTGGATCTGTCAAAGGCTTCAATATGCTAATTCTAACAAACAGTTGAGGTTACAGGCATGCAGCAATGCATCACAAAGACAGAGAAACGCAGACAGGGTAGCAGAGGTTTACCATTGCCTTTGGGTCCCTGATCACTGGGAACTCCAGCTCCTGGACCATATCCTGGAGACCACAACAACTATTATTGAACACTGGTTACTCAATTCATGTTGGCTCTGTAGTTATTATAAACAGAAGTTCTGTATCTTATCATAAGAGAGCAACAAAGAAAGAGAGACGGATATAGACCTGTAACACTCATAAAGAGGTTTACCATTGCTTTTAGCACCGTTGGGAGCTCCAGCTCCTGGACCATATCCTGGAACCAACAACAGTTGTTACAACAACGAAAGAAATCAAAACCACTTGCAAACACAATGCATGATGCCCTTGACACAGACAGACAAGATGCACAAAGACAGACAGAGAGACACAGACAGGGTAGCAGAGTTCTACCATTGCCTTTGGCTCCCTGACCATTTAGAACTCCAGCTCCTGGACCATATCCTAAAACCAACAACAACTCTTACTCAAAACTGTTCTAGAAATGACCAGATCATGCACGCATAATATGCTACAAACTTTGGCATTACCACACAACATGCACCATTCAGCTCAACCTCAACTTGACAAACATTGAATAGGGCCGTAGACACAGACAAGGTAGCAAAGATTTACCATTGGGTTTAGCACCCTGACCATTGGGAATGCCAGCTCCTGGACCATATCCTGAAGACCACAACAAATGTTATTCAATACAAGTTAGCTCTGTAGATCTTATCAATGACCATTGAGTTCTATCGAAAGTCATGAAAGATACAGCAATAGAGAAATAGAGATAGAGACTGACATTTAGTAATGGTAGCAGAGGTTTACCATTGGGTTTAGCACCACTGGGTTTAGCACCGTTGGGTGCTCCAGCTCCTGGACCATATCCTGGAACCAACAACAACTCTTACTCAACCCTGTTCTACAACAGACCAAACCAGCATCAACATTTAGTGGCATCACACTGGCCTGGGCACACTGGATCTGTCAAAGGCTTCAATATGCTAATTCTAACAAACAGTTGAGGTTACAGGCATGCAGCAATGCATCACAAAGACAGAGAAACGCAGACAGGGTAGCAGAGGTTTACCATTGCCTTTGGGTCCCTGATCACTGGGAACTCCAGCTCCTGGACCATATCCTGGAGACCACAACAACTATTATTGAACACTGGTTACTCAATTCATGTTGGCTCTGTAGTTATTATAAACAGAAGTTCTGTATCTTATCATAAGAGAGCAACAAAGAAAGAGAGACGGATATAGACCTGTAACACTCATAAAGAGGTTTACCATTGCTTTTAGCACCGTTGGGAGCTCCAGTTCCTGGACCATATCCTGGAACCAACAACAGTTGTTACAACAACGAAAGAAATCAAAACCACTTGCAAACACAATGCATGCTGCCCTTGACACAGACAGACAAGATGCACAAAGACAGACAGAGAGACACAGACAGGGTAGCAGAGTTCTACCATTGCCTTTGGCTCCCTGATCACTGTGAACTCCAGCTCCTGGACCATATCCTGGAGACCACAACAACTGTTACTCAACACTGGTTATAGACAATTGATCAAAACCACTTGCACAACACATCCTGCCCTTGATCCTATTATTTCATCACATAGCTTATAGCCATGCACAAATATCTAGCAAGGCGCTATAGAGGGTAGTGCGTACGGCCCAGTACATAATGGCCCAGTACATAACTGGGGCCGAGCTCCCTGCCATCCAGGACCTCTATACCAGGTGGTGTGAGAAGAAGGCCATAAAAATAGTCAAAGACTCCAGCCACCCAAGTCATAGACTATTCTCTCTGCTACTGCACGGCAAGCGGTACCGATGCACCAAGTCTGGAATCAACAGGACCCTGAACAGCTTCTACCCCAAAGCCATAAAACTGCTAATTAGTTAGTTAAATAGTTAACCTAAAGCTACCCGGACTATCTGCATTGACCCTTTTTGCACCAACTCTTTTGACTCATCAAAAAGTATTCACCTCCCTTGGCATTTTTCCTATTTTGTTACCTTACAACCTGGAATTAAAATTGATTTTTGGGGGGTTTGTATCATTTGATTTACACAACACACCTACCACTTTGAAGATGCAAAATATGTTTTTATTGTGAAACAAACAAGAAATAAGACAAAAAAACAGAACTTGAGCGTGCATAACTATTCACCCCCCCAAAGTCAATACTTTGTAGAGCCACCTTTTGCAGCAATTACAGCTGCAAGTCTCTTGGGGTATGTCTCTATAAGCTTGGCACATCTAGCCACTGGGATTTTTGCCCATTCTTTAAGGCAAAACTGCTCCAGCTCCTTCAAGTTGGATGGGTTCCGCTGGTGTACAGCAATCTTTAAGTCATACCACAGATTCTCAATTGGATTGAGGTCTGGGCTTTGACTAGGCCATTCCAAGACATTTAAATGTTTCCCCTTAAACCACTCAAGTGTTGCTTTGGCAGTATGCTTAGGGTCATTGTCCTGCTGGAAGGTGAACCTCCGTCCCAGTCTCAAATCTCTGGAAGACTGAAACAGGTTTCCCTCAAGAATTTCCCTGTATTTAGCGCCATACATCATGCCTTCAATTCTGACCAGTTTCCCAGTCTCTGCCGATGAAAAACATCCCCACAGCATGATGCTGCCACCACCATGCTTCACTGTGGGGATGGTGTTCTCAGGGTGATGAGAGGTGTTGGGTTTGTGCCAGACATAGCGTTTTCTTTGATGGCCAAAAAGCTCAATTTTAGTCTCATCTGACCAGAGTACCTTCTTCCATATGTTTAGGGAGTCTCCCAAATGCATTTAGGCGAACACCAAACATGTTTGCTTATTTTTTTCTTTAAGCAATGGCTTTTTTCTGGACACTCTGTGGAGTGTACGGTTTAAAGTGGTCCTATGGACAGATACTCCAATCTCCGCTGTGGAGCTTTGTAGCTCCTTCAGGGTTATCTTTGGTCTCTTTGTTGCCTCTCTGATTAATGCCCTCCTTGCCTGGTCCGTGAGTTTTGGTGGGCGGCCCTCTCTTGGCAGGATTGTAGTGGTGCCATATTCTTTCAATTTTTTAATAATGGATTTAATGGTGCTCCGTGGGATGTTCAAAGTTTCGGGTATTTTTTTATAACCCAACCCTGATCTGCACTTATCCACAACTTTGTCCCTGAACTGTTTGGAGAGCTCCTTGGTCTTCATGGTGCTGCTTGCTTGGTGGTGCCCCTTGCTTAGTGGTGTTGCAGACTCTGGGGCTTTTCAGAACAGGTGTATATATACTGCGATCATGTGACAGATCATGTGACACTTAGATTGCACACAGGTGGACTTTATTTAACTAATTATGTGACTTCTGAAGGTAATTGGTTGCACCAGATCTTATTTAGGGGCTTCATAGCAAAGGGGGTGAATACATATGCACGCATCACTTTTCCGTTATTTATTTTTTTGAATTTTTAGAAACTTTTTTTCCAATTCACTTCACCAATGTGGACTATTTTGTGTATGTCCATTACATGAAATAAAAAAATAAAAAAAATTCAATTACAGGTTGTAATGCAACAAAATAGGGAAAACGCCAAGGGGGATGAATACTTTTGCAAGGCACTGTATGCTGCGGTTACCGTTTATTATCTATTCTGTCGCCTAGTCTCCTCGTACACCTGCACATCAACTCGGTACTGATACCCCGTGTATGTAGCCAAGTTATCGTTACTCATTGTGTATTTAATCCTTGTGTTATTATTTTTCTATTAGTTCTCTATTTTATCTCTCTCTGCATTGTTGGGAAGGGCCTGTAAGTAAGTATTTAATTGTTAGTCTACACCTCTGGTTTACGAAGCATGCGACAAATACAATTTTGATTTGATTTGAACACTAGCTGGTTGTGTTCAGGAGCATATCAACAATATTATTTTAAAGATAGAGTACCATACAGCATGCAACACAGACATGCATGCATAATATGCTACAAACTTTGGCATTACCACACAACATGCACCAGAAAGCTCAACCTCAACTTTGAGATAGAAAGACAAACAGTGAAGACGGACGTAGATACAGACGAGGTAGCAAAGGTTTACCATTGCCTTTGGCTCCCTGACCTATGGGAACTCCAGCTCCTGGACCATATCCTGGAGACCATAACAACTGTTACTCAACACTGGTTACTCAACAATGGTTAGCTCTGTAGATCTTATCAATGACCATTGACTTCTGTCACAAGTCATGAATGATACAGCGATAGAGAAACAGAGATAGAGACTCTGACATTCAGTAATTGTAGCAGAGGTCCACCATTGGGTTTAGCACCACTGGGTTTAGCACCATTAGGAACACCAGCAACTGGACCATATCCTGAAGACCACAACACCTGTTAGTAAGCACTACATACCGTTTAAAGAATACATGTCTGAACACTGCATAGCACTGCATCAAATACCACAAGAGCAACGATAAAACTATTTAAATAGGGAAGTTAGGCATCCAGTCAAAATGTCCAGTGACAATGTACTTAAAAATCCCTAACATATCATAGCAGTCCACCAGCTGATATCCACACACTAGATGGTGATATCTGTCAGAAGGGCAATATCATCCAGAAATACCAGCATCATGCAATACTGTACGCAGCAGACAGACAGAGTAACAACAGACAGAGAAGCAGAGGTTTATCATTGGGTTTAGATTTAGCACCCTGACCATTGGGCACTCCACACCCTGGACTACTTCCTAGAGAACATAATACTGGCTATTCAACACAGCCTAAAACGGGATATTCAGTAGCTATCTGATTCTAATATATTTACTGTAACGTCATATCTTTCTTCTCTTAGGGTTTAAACTTTTGACAGAGACAGACACACAGAAATAGAGTAGCAACGGTTTACCATTGGGTTTAGCACCCTGTCCATTGGGCACTCCAGCTCCTGCACCATATCCTGGAGACCACAACAATGGCTCATTAGGTTAAAAATATATATATAAACAGACCAAACACGTAACATAAAAGCTAACATATTGACACGTGGTTGAATCTGTACGTAGGTCATGGGCATGCTGTCTCAGTGACACTTGTACTAAAACTAATATGAACAATACATATACTTCAGGATCCCAATATGACACAGCATATTGAACACACCAGCATGCAACAAGCAGTGTTCACTATTAAACTGTGACACTCACTCTAAACGAAAGCTAAACTGAGGATGTAGCAGAGACTCTATATTTAGACTGTCAGAGTCAGGGGGGATGAATTCGGATTAGCGTGTAAGTCAGAGTTTTGAATGAGCCAAGCCATCCTCTGTGGCGCAACATTGATACATAGTACAGACACCAGGGCACAGACACAGACAGGATGACACACACTGAGCTACAGACGGGACGACAGGCAAGCACACAATTGCCTTTAGCAACCTGTTCAATAGGTTGCTCTGCTCCACCATCACTATTCCCTAAACAACCAATAGAGGTACAGTATATACACATTTTACCACGCCCTCACATAGCTTCACTCCACACATCAACATGTTCAGCTAAGAAGTCAAGTAAATGTTAATTGAACGTTACTTAAAGTTTGTCACAACTGAATGAAATGGTTTTCCAATCTGGATATATTAAAGTTGATATTAAAATCAAGAACGACTAATTCTGATAAATCAAGGCTATTAATGTAAATGATAATTAAATTGAGGCCTAAGTGAAGTGTACACGCTCAAATCATCATATATCAAAATTTTTAAAGACATTGGATGACAAAGACACTGGAGAGACAACATAGATAACATGTTAAGAATAACACTTGAAAAAAACATCATATCAAATTCATTAGCAACCTCAGACAGATGAAATGCACGTACTAAAGAGAGGTTTCTATGAACACCCGGAGTTAGTCACTGATTGAGATACATTTTAAGATTTAAAACATTGTAATTAGATGAAGAGCAACATTTGGAGGGAAACCAAGACAAACAACAGAAAGATGATATCCATCCCAGTTGTCAACTAATAATGGGATGACTGAAGACAAACAACAGCAGGTGAAGAGGAGTCTCTAGTGAGCCGCAGACTGAGACATCACTTTTACATCAAATAAAAAAGTAATGAGATGAACACAGTAAGAAATGCAGAGATAAATAAATAAACACTTTACCCTTGTTTGCAGATTGGATAGACTTTCTGTCCAGTACCGGGGGACCAAGACTTTTCGTTTCAGGAGCCAGAGGACCCACACTTTTAGTAGATTGTCCTCCTATAGGGCCAAGACCTTTGGACCCTGTCCAGTCTGGCACCCCAGCAGAAGGGCCTTTTGCACCTTGTCCAGCAGGGACATAGCCTTTAGATGCCTGCCGTTCTAGTGCAACAGGGCCGAAATGTTTGGCTCCCTGTCCATCCGGTATCGTAGGTCCATAGTTTTTGCCTCCCTGTGCTACAGGACCAAGACTTTTGCCCTCTTTCCCAACAGGCACCTGAGGTCGTAGGCTTTTAGCCCCCTGTGACTCTGGGACCACAGAACCAACACCTTTGGAACCCTGTGGCTGCTTAGCTACCGGGCCTTGACCTTTACCCCCCTTCCCATCTGCCACTGCAGCAGGACCAAGACTTTTGGGCTCTTTTCTAATGGGTATCTGAGGTCCTAGGCTTTTAGCCCCCTGTGTATGGGATGCCACCGAACCAGAACTTTTGATCCCTTTGTCATTTGGGGCTGCCGGTCCAAAACCTTTGGCCCCCTGTGGCTGCTGAGCTACGGGACCAGAACTCTTGGCCTCCTTTCCCAGTGGAGCTGCAGGTCCATAGCCTTTGGCTCCCTGTGCTTGAAGAACAGAACAAGGGCTTTTGGGCCCCTTCACATGTGGCACTGCAGCAGGTCCTTGGCTTTTTGCTCCTGTTAAATCCTGTGCCACTAGACCTTCACCCTTATTACCCTTTCCAGCATCTCCCAAACCTCCCGCAGAGGCACCTGGCAGAAAAAAGCGTGTCACCATGTACTATTGAATTCTTTGGGACTTGGAGAATACTTAAATCGTATGCATATCCCATTGGCACACTAGTGGCTGAGGGCAGAAGACTTTCGCAAGAATTAACTATTGGCATATACAGATGTTTTTTGTTTTATTTTACTGCAAAAACTGAGACAAGCCTTAAAGGTATAATTTAGGATTTTGGCACAAAGCACTTTATCTACTTCCCCAGAGTCAGATGAACTTGTGGATACCATTTTTATGTCTCTTTGTCCAGTATGAAGAAAGTTAGAGGTAGTTTTGCGAGCCAATGCTAACTAGACTGGAAGTCTTCGAGATCAGCTAGATTGCATCCGTCATACCTCTAAATTCCTTCATACTGGACGCAGAGACATACATTTTTTATCCACGAGTTAATCTGACTCTGATGAAGTAGAGATTGCCCTTTTATATTGTTGTTGATATTAAAGAAAAATAAAGATCCATTGGATTGCAGGTCGTATAGGCCAATTATGTTGCTTATTGTAGACATAAAACTAATCTCTAAAGTACTGGCTCTACAACTACAGTTTCTGGTTCTATGACTACAAATATCTGCACCCAGCCACAAGGTATAGCCACGGGGGTTGCTTTAAGACAGACCATTGTACTTGAACACACTTTAAACACCAACTTAAACAGTAGTACAATTCGTCCAAATGACACTTCATGGGCCTTTTTCTCCAGGTCACTCAGCACTAAATACCAAACAACCATCCTCTGACAGACTACATATACAGTGCCTTTGGAAAGTATTCAGACCCCTTGACTTTTTCCACATTTTGTTACGTTACAGCCTCATTCTAAAATTGATTTACTAAAAAAAATTCCTCAATCTACACACAATACCCCATAATGACAAAGCAAAAAAAGTTATTTTAGATTTTTTGGCAAATGTATAAAAAATAAAAAACAGAAATAGCTTATTTACATAAGTATTCAGACCCTTTGACTCAAAATTGAGATCAGGTGTATCCTGTTTCCATTGATCATCCTTGAGATATTTCTGCAACTTTATTGGAGTCCACCTGTGGTAAATTCAATTGATTTGACATGATTTGGAAAGGCACACACCTGTCTATATAAGGTCCCACAGATGACAGTGCATGTCAGAGCAAAAACCAAGCCATGAGGTCGAAGGAATTGTCTGTAGAGTTCCAAGACAGGATTGTGTCGAGGCACAGACCTGGGGAAGGGTACCAATAAATGTTTGCAGCATTGAAGGTCCCCAAGAACACAGTGGCCTTCATCATTCTTAAATGGAAGAAGTATGGAATCACCAAGACTCTTCCTAGAGCTGAGGTGACCAAGAACCCGATGGTCAATCTGATAGAACTCAATTCATCTGTGGAGATGGGAGAACCTTCCAGAAGGACAACCATCTCTAAAGCACTCCACTAATCAGGCCTTTATGGTAGAGTTGTCAGACGGAAGCCACTCCTCAGTAAAAGGCACATGACAGCCCGCTTGGAGTTTGCCAAAAGGAACCTAAAGACTCTCAGACCATGAGAAACAAGATTTTCTGGTCTGATGAAACCAAGATTGAACTCTTTGGCCTGAATGCCAAGCATCACGTCTGGAAGAAACCTGGCACCATCCCTACAGTGAAGCATGGTGGTGGCAGCATAATGCTGTGGGGATGTTTTTCAGCGGCAGGGACTGGGAGACTAGTCAGGATCGAGGGAAATATGAACGGAGCAAAGTCAGAGAGATCCTTGATGAAAACCTGCTCCAGAGCGCTCAGGACCGCAGACTGGGGCAAGGGTTCACCTTCCAACAGGACAATGACCCTAAGCACACAGCCAAGACAACACAGGAGTGGCTTGGGGACAAGTCTCTGAATGTCCTTGAGTGGCCCAGCCAGAGCCCGGACTTGAACCCGATCTAACATCTCTGGAGAGACCTGAAAATAGCTGTGCAGCGACGCTCCCCATCCAACCTGACAGAGCTTGAGAGGATCTGCAGAGAAGAATGGGAGAAGCTCCCCAAATATAGGTAGGCCAAGCTTGTAGCGTCATACCCAAGAAGAATCAAGGCTGTAATCGCTGCCAAAGGTGCTTCATCAAAGTACTGAGTAAAGGGTCTGAATACTAATGTATTTGTACAATTTCCATTTCCTACCTGTTTTTGCTTTGTCATTATGGAGTATTGTGTGTAGATTGATGAGGGGAAAAAACAATTCAATCAATGTTAGAATAAGGCTGTAACGTAACAAAATATGGAAAAAGTAAAGGGGTTTGAATACTTTCCGAATGCACTGTAGGACTGCGTGACAGGAAACAGACACACAACACTGACAAGATGAGGGACGATCGTCCGAGATTAATGATGGGCCTGGGTTAACGGGCACATCATCAGCCGTATTAAGACACAAACTAAGACAAACAACAACAGACGACAACAAAAGCCACAAGGGCAACAACAGACGCAAAATACACTAACATGAAAACATACTCTCTGAGGACATCCACTGACATAAAAACACGCCCACATGGAGGTCACACACTTAACAAAGCATTGCCATCAAGAACTCAAGAACTTCAATGGCACACACCAAGACCAGTCTCCGTGTGACATTCATGGACGAAGACACACAACAGTCAACATCAGTGGGTGACAAATCCACCTGATGGACAGTGAGAAAAACAAAAATACAGAAGACACAGACACCACTGACTTGACGGACAACCAGAGTTCATTTACCGATACATTTACACAAGAATCTTAGTGAGATTTCCACAAAACAAGCATTGACGCTGAAACCACTTAATAAGCATAGAGCACCAGATCAGTGAAGAAGGAAAGGGCCACCAGGTGTACTTATGAAACTTTAAGTTATTGGCTAATTATTATAAAGAGATGACAGGAAAACAAGGAAAGAGGGGTTTACCCAGTTTGGAGGGTTTAGCACCGTGTCCAGTGGGAACTCCTCCAGCTCCTGCACCATACCCTGGAGACCACAACAGTGGTTATTCAACACATTCACCCAAAAACCAACCAATAGAGACTGGACTCTGAACCCCAAAATGAATCTAGAATTCTATATGACAATGTGATTTGAAATATCATATTGAAAATAGAATACTTTGATCATCGTTAAGAGTCTCCCATCACTTTCTAGTGATTGGTCAAGAAGACCCACGACAAACACATGCTGTTAGAAAAACCCAAATCCCTATACAAAGTTAGGAACAAAACCCACAACCACCACATGCTGACAGGGGCTGTGATCCACACATGTCAATAGATATTGGCATGCTGTCTCAATAACGCATTCAAACAAAACTATGACTGAAAGTTATACTTCCACGATATGTAGACAGCATGTGAATTTACATAATCAATATCATAATGTGTCATGTACATCCACCTTTATATAAACTGGGACAAAGACACACATAGACAGACAAACACACAGGGTAGCAGATGTTTACCATTGGGTTTAGCACCCTGTCCATTGGGCACTCCAGCTCCTGCACCATAAGCTGATGACCACAATAGTGATTACTCCACACTGGTGACTATAGGACAGACTCATGCAGATACGATGCTCTGATCCATGAACATAACCATACACAGACACACACACACTTACATACTTCACTACTAACACAATTCCAATCATAACACAAAACAAGATATATGTCTGCCCATTTGAAAGAATCTGGCAGCCGAACAATAAAGACAACCATTGATGGTAAGTAGATAGACACCTGTTAATGCACTGAGCAAACAACATGCATTTGCACCATGTCTGACTGACATCAGTGAAAGGCATAAATATTGATTACACAGAACAATTGGAAACGGCAACACAAAGAGCAGACACAAAGGCACAAACTGAAAAACGCAGGTAAAGACAAACAAACATGAATGCGAACACGGACGGACACAGCAGGATTGGAAAGTTTACCCGGTTTTGGCGCCTTAGATCCCTGCCCGTTGGGATACCCAGCTCCAGCACCTAATGGTTGCAAAGGGGCACTGTCAATTGGAATGATCAAACTCCACATGCAGGGTATGGGGTACAGAGGCTTTGCAGCAATCAACCACTTTGTACAGATGTAGGACCTTAATTTGAGCCAGTTTGCTACAGCAGGAAGATTATCCTGCAGCAACAGGAAATGTGAATTATTATGTGGATTAGAATGAATCATTAAGAGTAAATTGATTGAGTATTGGCCTATAGATAGTTCAGGCCAGCAGGGATTGGCTGCTCACCTGGTCGTGGATAGCCTCTGGCTCCAGCTCCAGCCCCGTAACCTAGCAACAAGACAAGTAGCAAGGTCAAAGGACATGCAACACACAGACAACCCTTTAAATCATGACAGTGTCATCTAATCACATAACCACAAACAGAAAGCTTAAATCACCACCGCTGGAGTTTTTATTATCTTATTCCAAGGTCACATTCTGATTTATTAGATGAGAACCAATCTGCACTCACAGACAATGACACAAGTTCAACTTAACTATGATTAAATCTAACAAACAGAGACACAGAGGAGACAGACTTGAGGAGCTTAAATATTGTGTGCTCTATCCAAACAAATACCAGTTAAGTCCAGGTAACAGAACAAACACGTACCTGGCTGTGTGCCATAGCCATTACCACCGTATCCTGACAAACACAGACAAACAGACAGATGATGCTTACTCAGCTTTGTTAGTACAAACTTTGGAATGAAACATCTCTTGTCCTGAATGTCTCACTCACCTCCACCTGGTTTCCCACCCTGTGAGCCCAGTCCGGCTCCCATCCCCATTCCTTGGCCCATTCCTGCTCCCAGACCAGCACCTACAATCAGACAAATGGGAAGTAGACATTTATTAAAATAAATGAATGAATATTCAATCAACAAGGAAAACTGCTGCAAGAGTTTGAAATGTTTGTCATAACCATTGTGGATTTCATGTAAACCTAAGTTACTAAGGCATTTCCTCTTAACAAGCCTTGTTCAGAGTGTGTTTGTTAAGTAAAGTAGTAGGCATTACCATAGCCTCCCTGGCCCGTATTACCATATCCTCCTCTACCCCCGGCCCCCCCTGGGCCTCTGTATCCCCCTTTGGGAAAGACAGTGGAGACATGTCACATATTGATACACACAAATAACACATTAAACAGAGTAGATATACACAAGCTGAATCGGAATACTCAAACAGAGAATACTTACACTGAGTATACAAAACATTAAGAACACCTGCTCTTTCCATGACATAGACTGACCAGGTGAATCCAGGTGAAAGCTATGACCACATATTGATGTCACTTGTTAAATTAACTTCAATCAGTGTAGATGAAGGGGCGGAGACAGGTTAAATAATTATTTTTAAGCATTGAGACAATTGAGACATGGATTGTGTATGTGTGCCATTCAGAGGGTGAATGGGCAAAACAAAAGATTTAAGTGCCTTTGAACGGGGTATGGTAGTAGGTGCCAGGCGCACCGGTTTGTGTCAAGTACTGCAATGCTGCTGGGTTTTTTCACGCTCAACAGTTTCCCGTGTGTATCAAGAATGGTCCACCACCCAAAGGACATCCAGTCAACTTGACAAAACTGTGGGAAGCATTGGAGTCAACATGGGCCAGCATCCCTGTGGAACGCTTTCGACACCTTGTAGAGTCCATGCCCCGACAAATTGAGTCTGTTCTGAGGGCAAAAGGGGGGTGCAACTCAATATTCGGAAGGTGTTCCTAATGTTTGGTACAGTATACTCAGTGTATGTGGTTTAGCTCTATCTTTGAGAAACTCACCTCCTCCAAGCTGCTGAGCCCCCCCTGGATAACGACCACCTGGGATTCATTAGAAAGACAGGTCATGATGGGACATAAATTATTAATTATGATTGGCAGCACACAAAATATAAATATGTAAATCAATCAATATTACCCCCAGCTCCTCCGGTCTTAGCGGGCTTGGCTCCGTTGGCTCCGTAGCCTCCACGGCCTCCCTGTATCCCAAGAGCACCAGCCCCTGGAAGACCACAACAAGAGACCACAGGGAGATATGAGACATCAGTGATCAGTGAGCACCATAGCGGAGCATGTCTCTCTATGGTAGGAAAAAACTCTAAACATTGTATCATATGAGTCTATATTAAATCATTAATAATGAGGATGAGCATTGCAAGACAGAATCTAAGTCAGATTTCTCATGGACGATTGCACCACTTTCAGTTTTTAATTAATGCCAGAACAAAGTCACAGACAACTTAATCTGAAGCTATATTTAGTTGAGCAAATTAGTTTGATGATGATGATGACAGGACCATGCTCAAGGCGGATCAATTGAGTGCAGTCCTGAGATAAGACAGAATCTGTTAGGGGGTCAGATATGTTGGTGGAAGTTCCACTGACCTCCAGCTTTTACACCTCTCATCCCTGCACCTTGACCCGTAGAGAGAAAGAGAGGAGAGAGAGAGAGAGAGAGAGAGAGAGAGAGAGGTGGGGGTGGGGGAGACAGACAAAGACTAATAATTGCACTTACCCCTGGGTAGCATTCTCCCCATACCGCCACTTTGAGGTTTCACTCCTAAGAGAGACAAAAAACAGAATTGCAAATCAATCTATGAAGTATGCTATGCTGTGGTTTGGACAGAGATGAAGGCCTTCATCGTTTCCTGTTGGCCAGTGCCAGTGTTCCACCGTCCGTAACGTAAGCATTTGAAACTTTACAGCTGATTAAATATTAAATGATGTCATCGGATGATGAGTAGTGTACATCTCACTCCCATCCCATGCAAAGTCAAGTCCAGCTGGGCAGCTTGAGGGGAGAGAAACAGACGTCTCCATTGATAGAGTGGAGAGACAGACAAAAAGGAGGGACTGTGTGCAGGTTGTAAAGGCTCCTCTCACAACAGGTTGTCAAATTTGGACTGCCACTGCCACCTCACCTTCCCATGCTTTGATTCAAAGCAATCGGACGATATGAAACTACAGATGCTTAGCGGGGTCACCAGACCTGGAGCAGGTCCATTTCACTGAGATCCAGGCAGCAAGGACCACGTAGGCCCAATTTTTTCCCTGATCTGACACGGTCATTGGAAATTTGACACATAAATGTCAGTTGGCCGGTTTTGCAGAGAAGATATCTGAGCATGATATCCAAGTTGATTCCTGATAGTTTAGCAACATGTCTACAGCTATCTGTCACTCAGCTGTACAGGTGTAGGATCTTAGTTGGATCCCCCTGTTGCAGGAAAAATGTCTTGCAATGCAGGAAATGTGAAACTTGTAGTGTATTTGAGGTTTGTCATTTCCTCTTTGAAATTTCAGACTTGATTTTCCCTTAAGAAGAATTGATCAACCCCTACAAAAATGTCAATTAATTATAATCCACATAATATTTCACATTTCCTGTTGTTGCAGGATTATTTTCCTGCTGTAGCAAACTGACTCAAATAAAGATCCAACATCTGTATGTTGACAGGCCTTCCAGACCTCTCAGATAAAGTCACCAGAAACATGAAATGCATGTTGTCAGGGTTTAAAACAAAGTAGGTACTCTGAATTGTTCAAATGTTCCATACAATTTTAAATTGCTTTCATTTTATCCCCAACTATTCAATAAAAGCAATTATGCTGGCAATTATTCTCTGTGAATCTGAGCCTAACATGTGTCAAAGGAATTTCACAACTAGGGAATTAATGTTAAATTAAACATATCTTATAATTCAAATGTAAATTCAATTTAATTTGGACAATTCAAATTGGCAAGTTTTTTTATGGAATGCCACTGCATATGCTATAAGTTGTGCCTAATAGGTAACTAAATATGGACCACAATGCAACACATCCAACAACAACAAAAATAGGTCACGTTTTATATATGAATATAATATGAATATTATACATGCATAACCATTTAAGTAATGAAACTACAATTGTTAAATATTCATATTTTTTTAATCTAAGCTGAGAAACAAGCAAATCCATAATTTACAGAACAATACAATATTTTCGGAAACTACTATATACTAATAAATAATGAACATTTAAACATTTAAGTCCAATTTACACTGCTCTGCACTAAGCAAGCACCAGTGAAGATGTGAGGTGGTCACAAGCAGTCCTGTGCTGACACCTACTGTACAGTGTTTCACAACACAATGTAACGTACGTGAATGCTATTATAACAATGTTCTACAAAGACAGTCTTGAAAATACTCCAACATTAATTCTTACAATTAATTAAAACTAAAATGTCTGATGTGCCAACTCTACAATTTGAGAAATGGCATGTCTTAATCTCTCTTTCTATCCTTCCCAATCCTCACACAAATGTGGGCCTTACTTCTTGTCTCTCTCTTCTCTCACCTGTGATCTACATCCTACATTCTACATTCTCACTTTCTCTCATATTCTGTCATATTCCCTCACATCCCTCTTCCACATTCCTCTCATCTCTCTTCCATCATCCACACGGATAGTCTTAGTTATGTCTCTTACCTCCTTGTAGGGTGTGCTGTGCCAGCCATAGGACCAGCGAGGTCTGAAGGAGTGCTTTTACCAGCATGGTGGAGGAGACCTGGTCCGGGAGAGAGAAAAAAAACAGGCAGACAGACAGACAAGGAGAGAGAGAGAAACTGGCCGGCTGGACAGGGGCACAGCACAAGTAGCCAGTTCCAGTGTTTGCCCAAGGCTTAAATACGATTCTAGTTCTGATACCAGCCCTGCCCTCTACCCTGCAATTGGCCGTTGCTGCACCCAAGCACCTGCCCCATTTCCTCCCTCTCTCTCTGGACAAGGCCAGGCAGTCAGGCCCACCTCTGCCCATCCACATCAGGCTGCTGATCAGCTGGAGGGCTGCCAGCCAGTATATTAACATTGCAATGTGACGTGTGTGTGAGGAGCAGGATAAGACAGTGCTTCAAAGAGGTGATTAGGGTTTAGTTCAGGGATCATCAACTAGATTCAGCCGTGGACCAATTTCTTCTTGAGCGGATGGTCGGGGGGCTGGAACATAATTACAAATAATTTGTAGACTGCAAATTGACTGCAAGAAGCCCAAACAGATATAATATTTGACTAAAACATAATCATTTCAAACCTTGTTTACATTTGTATACGATCACGTGTCTCTCTATTATGCGTGGGAATACTTTGGAAAAGCTTCCAAAATTAAAATCACTTGGAGCTGATTTTCTGGTGCTTTTACAGACTTTTATGTCTAACAATAAAAAATAAAATACAAAATGTTGCTCAGAACACTTTGGGGGGCAGTAGGACAGAAGGGCATTGTCAGTATTTTACAGAGGGGAAGGATGGGAACGTGTATACACATGCAAGGTGGCTAGCCTGAGGAAATCCACTACACTGGACTGGCTGTATGATATTATTACATAATCCTATTACATAGTTACAACATATTTATAATATGTCTGAACGAGAACTTATTACATTTATCAAAACACATATACTTAAACAAGTACATGAACCATACACTCAGAAACAGATACACCCAATGTCACATAAGCGAACACAATAACCTTAAAAATTCCTTCTCCATGAGAACGTGTATACACCTGGCCAAGATCATCAAGGACATCAACCACCCCAGCCACTGCCTGTTCACCCCGCTATCATCCAGAAGACGAGGTCAGTACAGGTGCATCAAAGCTGGGACTGAGAGAATGAAAAACAGCTTCTATCTCAAGGGCATCAGACTGTTAAATAGCCATCACTAGTACATTAGAGGCTGCTGCTGCCTATTGAAATCACTGGCCACTTTAAGAAATGGAACACTAGTCACTTTAATAATGTTTACATATCTTGCACTACTCATCTCATATGTATATACTGTATTCTATAATATTCTACTGTTTCTTAGTTCATGCCGCTCTGTCATTGCTTGTCCATATATGTATATATTCTTAAATTCCATTCCTTACTTAGATTTGTGTGTATTGGGTATATGAGGTGAAAATGTTAGATATTACTTGTTCGATATTACTGCACTGTTGGAGCTAGAAGCACAAGCATTTCGCTACACCCGCAATAACATCTGCTAAACACATGTATGTGACAAATAACATTTGATTTGATTTGATTTGGTTCCTGCTGCTCAGTTCTACTCTGTAACCCCTCCCCTCTTTAACTCACATCCTGACCATAAGGAAGTAACCCTACATGGCCCTCTGCCTCTAATAACCCCTTCAGACCCCCTCCTACCCCCTCCCCACCCCTCCTTAGACTTAATGACCCCTTTAGACCCCTCCTACCTCATCCCCACCCCTCCTTAGACTCAGAGCCTCACGGTCACGCCAGCCCAGCATGAGCTCACAGTGGGAATTTACAGTGACAAAACAGTGCATGAATCACTATTCTGTCTGGAGGCACCAAGAAAATCCTAAGAAAATGTACAAGTCCGCAACATTCAGGGCGCAATTCAATAACCAGACAACCCGGTTACTTGTCCCCCCCCCCGCCCCCATAACTCTTCTCATGCATTGAGCTCATGTCTGAATTAATATGCAGTCAAGCTAATTTTATTACAATTTTTCATGAGTTCAATGTTTTTTTGAGTGACATTGTTAGTATGTTCCTGCCAAGCCAAGGGAAGCTGTTTTAGGTCTACCTCAGGTTAGTGAAGACACAGTAGATGGACACAGACAGACAATAAGGAGACTGAAAGCTGGAAAGGAAATTCTTGTCATTGAGGAGAGCGATGAAGATGCTGCCCAGAGTAAACACACTCAGCGTGTCTGATGTCATCTCCACTTCCTGCACTGTTTACAGAGAGAGGGCTGGAACAGGCACACACACACACATATTTAACATTTTATTACTTAGCAGTTGCGGGTATCCAGAGCGACTTACAGTAGTGAGTGCATACATTTTTGTACTGGTCCCCCGTGGGAATTGAACTCACAAACCTGGCGTTGCAAGCACCATGCTCTACCAACTGAGCAACACGGGACCACATATATATGTAGAAAACATACACTCGGGCAATCTAACACAAAACCTCTATACACAACAGTCCAGTCCACTGACAGGTGTAATATAAATGGATGGGGCTGTTGCTCTGGGGAGGGAGATGCTGATGAGGAGTCGTAGAAAGAGCTTTCACAGTCAGGTGGAACCAACTCAACCTGCTCTTTGTGTTCCAAACAAGACCCACTGGGTTCATTAATGACCGTCTTGTTTTTGCTAAACAGGCGTGACTGTACGCCTCCTAAAAAATAAGGGAAAGGGAAAAGAATGAGAACAAGCAAACAGAATGTCTGAAATGTACACAAACAGTCCAGGGGAGAAAAAGGCCCAGTAAATTGCAGGATAAAAATGACATCATTCTAGAGTAGTTTGTTTCTGCCAGGTACTGTAAGGCTGAGTGAAAAGCATGTTGGTATAAATGTTTAATGTGGAAACCTGTGCAACCAGGTTGAAATATTCCTCAATGCCACCTCCTCTCTTAAAAGATGCAAAATGATTTTTCCATAATTTTTCTACAGTGGGACATTGTAAAAATGTTCCTTCAAAATAGCCTGTCTAAAATCTTTTATTACGCTGTTTGTACTGACCATCTCTGCTAGTTTTTCAGCTCAGTTCGTAAACAAGAGGCGTTGGTCCATACATGACACTGTGGTTCCTCATTGACTCACACATAATCTACTGTCTTCTACACTTCCTCTGTGCTGTGTGAGGGCTGCTACCACTAACACTCACTGTCCACCTACACCTCCATGACTGCTGAATATGATGATATAAAAATAGTCTATATGGCACCACGCTGATATCCAAAACCATACACAATATACAATAATTTAACGAGAGGAATTATTCAAAGAACTCTGGTTATTATCATGATTATATAGAACTGAAAGCACACCTGCATATTATTTCTCAATGTGGTGCTGTGAACAGAAACCCTAACTTCTTAGACATAAATTATGAAAATTACTCCCTCACCCACGTTTAACCTCTGCATGTATATATTCTGGTCATTTCACTCATGCCGACCTTTTTGAATACATTGTCCAAACCCACAGCTTCTGTGTGGTCAGTGCACTGCACAATTACTGTCAACACAATACATTGAAGAGAGGATCCAAAGAACACTGGTTATATTCAGAGAAAAGAGAGGCAGAAAGAGGGCAGAAAGAGGGAAGAAAGAGGGCAGAAAGAGGTGGCATAGACAGTGTTGGCTCTTTGACTCAGAGGAAGTAAGAAGAACAGGGGTTGTAATGTGTGGACAGACATCTGGACGACTATTTCTGTGTGGTCAGTCAAACTGAAAACACTGTGCCTCACTGAACACACAGACTGAAACAGAGACAGGAAAAACACACCATACCATAGAGACAACCTCATAGTTGGTAAGGCGGTGGCGGCTGAACAGGAAGTTCATGCAAACACAACCCACAATGAATGCATACACCTACACCGATGCGAACACACACACAGAGACATGGGTCCCAAGACAATCAGTAAATTCTTAGTTTCTGACAGGTTCTCACATGCCTGTTAGGTGTTCGTAGGTGTGTGTATTCAAATGATTTGCAATCCTGTTTTTCATCTCTTAGGTGTGAGGTAAGTGCAATTATTAGTGTGTGTGTGTGTGTGTGTGTGTGTGTGCGTCTGTCTGTCTGTCTGAGATTAACCTGTTGTCACGCCCTGACTCAGGGGACGCTTATATGTTGAGTCAGGGTGTGTATATTCCTTGTTGTGTTTGTTTTATGTTGTAGGATCTAGTATTCTAGATCTATGTTGGCCGGTGTGGTTCCCAATCAGAGGCAGCTGTCGCTCGTTGTCTCTGATTGGGGACCATACTTAGGCAGCCTATTGGCACTAGTGGGTTGTTGGATCTTGTTCCGTGTAAGGTATGTTGTTTGTGGCTACCTTGGACTTCACGTTTCGTTTATTGTTTTGTCGAGTGTTTATTAAGTTTAAATAAACATGTATGCATATCACGCTGCGCCTTGGTCTGACCCGTCTATGAACGAACGTGACAGAAGATCCCACCAAAACGAGGACCAAGCAGCGTGCCCAGGATGAGCGAATTGCCATGTCACAGGTGGGCAAATGGTGGTCATGGGAGGAGATATTTGTGGGGAAAGGGCCATGGGCGAAGGTAGATGCCCAGGCAGGAGAGGTGAAACGGCGCCAACCGTGCCGACGACGGAGACCCGAGAGGCAACCCCAATAAAACATTTTGGGGGGGCACACGGGGTGGATGACGAGGCTACAGGAGGCTAAAAGGGAGAAGGAAAGTGTAGAGGCACGGCGAGAGGGGCTGGTTAGGCAGCAGAAGGAGCAAGCAAGTGGTGCGTGTCGCCAGTCCGGTCCGGCCCGTTCCTGACTAAGCCAGTGGTGCGCATCGCCAGCCCGGCCCGGCCTGTTTCTGCCCCTCGCACCAAGCCAGTGGTGCGCGTCGCCAGCCCGGTCCGGCCTGTTTCTGCCCCTCGCACCAAGCTAGTGGTGCACGTCGCCAGCCCGGCCCGGCCTGTTCCTGCCCCTCGCACCAAGGCAGTGGTGCGCGTCGCCAGCCCGGTCCGGCCTGTTCCTGACCCTCGCACCAAGCCAGTGGTGCGCGTCGCCAGCCCGGCCCGGCCTGTTCCTGCCCCTCGCACCAAGCCAGGGGTGCGCGTCGCCAGCCCGGTCCGGCCTGTTCCTGCTCTTCGCACCAAGCCAGTGGTGCGCGTCGCCAGCCCGGTCCGGCCTGTTCCTGCTCCTCGCACCAAGCTAGTGGTGCGCGTCGCTAGCCCGGCCCGGCCTGTACCTGCCCCTCGCACCAAGCCAGTGGTGTGCGTCGCCAGCTCGGTCCGGCCTGTTCCTGCCCCTCGCAACAAGCCAGTGGTGCGCGTCGCCAGCCCGGTCCGGCCTGTTCCTGCTCCTCGCACCAAGCCAGTGGTGCGCGTCGCCAGCTCGGTCCGGCCTGTTCCTGCCCCTCGCACCAAGCCAGTGGTGCGCGTCGCCAGCCCGGTCCGGCCTGTTCCTGCCCCTCGCAACAAGCCAGTGGTGCGCGTCGCCAGCACGGTCCGGCCTGTTCCTGTCCCTCGCACCAAGCCAGTGGTGCGCGTCGCCAGCCCGGCCCGGCCTGTTCCTGCCCCTCGCACCAAGCCAGTGGTGCGCGTCGCCAGCCTGGTCCGGCCTGTTCCTGCTCCTCGCACCAAGTCAGTAGTGCGTGTGTCCAGTCCGGCACGGCCCGTGCCTGTTCCACCGGTGCCTGGTTCGGCACCGGTCAGCTGCTCTACTCCGGAGCCAGAGCAGTCCGCTCCACCGGTGCCCAGTTCAGCTCCGGTCAGCTGCTCCACTCCGGATCCAGAGCAATCCGCTTCACCGGGGTCCAGTCCAGCTCCGGTCAGCGGCTCCACTCCGGAGCCAGAGCAGTCCGCTCCACCGGTGCCTGATCCAGCTCCGGTCAGCTGCTCCACTCCGGAGCCAGAGCAGTCCGCTCCACCGGTGCCCAGTCCAGCTCCGGTCAGCGGCTCCAGTCCAGAGCCTGAGCAGTCCGCTCCACCGGTGCCCGGTCCAGCTCCGGTCAGCGGCTCCAGTCCAGACCCAGATGTCAGCCCCTATCCAGGTTCGGGGTCTCCCACACCAGGGTCCAGACAGGGCTTGGAGTATAGTGGGAGGAAGGAGAGGGGAAGCAACGCGCCGAGGTCTAGACCAGACCAGGGGCGCAACAGGGAGGCGAAGAGTGAGAGGTCGTCACGCCCTGAGCCGGATCCGCCTCTGAGGCGGAATGCCCACCCGGCCCCTACCCTGTTATGTTTATGTTGTGCGGTCGGAGTCCGCACCTTTGGGGGGGGGTACTGTCACGTCCTGACTCAGGGGACGCTTATATGTTGAGTCAGGGTGTGTATATTCCTTGTTGTGTTTGTTTTATGTTGTAGGATCTAGTATTCTAGATCTATGTTGGCCGGTGTGGTTCCCAATCAGAGGCAGCTGTCGCTCGTTGTCTCTGATTGGGGTCCATACTTAGGCAGCCTATTGGCACTAGTGGGTTGTGGGATCTTGTTCCGTGTAAGGTATGTTGTTTGTGTCTACCTTGGACTTCACGTTTCGTTTATTGTTTTGTCGAGTGTTTATTAAGTTTAAATAAACATGTATGCATATCACGCTGCGCCTTGGTCTGACCCGTCTATGAACGAACGTGACACCTGTGCCCACTACATCTGTCCCAGGGCTTCATTCCTCCTCTGAATGTAAATAACCCATCTCTTCAGACATGTTTCATACCCAGTGAAATATGGTGGCTGGACACATGACGGTGATGTAGAGGCTAACCCAGGGCCTGTAGCCCCCAGTATCACTCCTACTCCCCAGGAGCTATCATTTGATGACTTCTGTAATCGCAAAAGTCTTGGTTTCTTGCACATAAATATCAGAAGTCTACTTCCTAAGTTTGAGTTATTCACTGCGTTAGCACACTCTGCCAACCCTGATGTTCTAGCAGTGTCTGAATCCTGGCTCAGGAAGGCCACCAAAAATTCTGAAATTTCCATCCCCAACTATAACATTTTCCGTCTAGATAGAACTGCCAAAGGGGGTGGAGTTGCAATCTACTGTAGAGATAGCCTGCAGAGCTCTATCATACTATCCAGGTCTGTGCCCAAACAGTTTGAGCTTCTACTTCTAAAAATCCACCTTTCCAGAAATAAGTCTCTCACTGTTGCCGCTTGCTACAGACCCCCCTCAGCCCCCCAGCTGTGCCCTGGACACCATATGTGAATTGATTGCCCCCCATCTATCCTCTGAGTTTGTACTGCTTGGTGACCTAAATTGGGATATGCTTAATACCCCAGCCATCCTACAATCCAAGCTAGATGCCCTCAACCTCACGCAAATTATCAACGAACCTACCAGGTACAACCCTAAATCCTTAAACATGGGTACCCTCATAGATATCATCCTGACTAACATACCCTCTAAATACACCTCAGCTGTCTTCAACCAGGATCTCAGCGATCACTGCCTTATTGCCTGCGTCTGTAACGGGTCTGCGGTCAAACGACCACCCCTCATCACTGTCAAACGCTCCCTAAAACACTTTAGCGAGGAGGCCTTCCTAATTGACCTGGCCCAGGTATCCTGGATGGATATAGATCTCATTCCGTCAGTAGAGGATGCCTGGTTGTTCCTTAAAAGTAATTTCCTCTCAATCTTAAATAAACATGCCCCATTCAAAAATACAGAACTAAGAACCGATATAGCCCCTGGTTCTCCTCAGACTTGACTGCCCTTGACCAGCACAAAAACATCCTGTGGCGTACAGCATTAGCATCAAATAGCCCCCGCGATATGCAACTTTTCAGGGAAGTTAGGAACCAATATACACAAGCAGTCAGGAAAGCAAAGGCTAACTTTTTCAAACAGAAATTTGCATCCTGTAGCACTAACTCCAAAAAGTTTTGGGACACTGTAAAGTCCATGGAGAATAAGAGCACTTCCTCCCAGCTGCCCACTGCACTGAGGCTAGGAAACACTATCACCACCGATAAATCTACAATAATCGAGAATTTCAACAAGCATTTTGCTACAGCTGGCCATGCTTTCCATCTGGCTACCACTAACCCGGCCACCAACTCTGCACCCTCTGCTGCAACTTGCCCATGCCCCCCCGCTTCTCCTTCACACAAATTCAGACAGCTGATGTTTTGAAAGCGCTGCAAAATCTGGACCCCTACAAATCAGCTGGGCTAGACAATCTGGACCCTTTCTTTCTAAAACTAGCCGCCGAAATTGTCGCAACCCCTATTACTAGTCTGTTCAACCTCTCTTTCATAACGTCTGAGATCCCCAGAGATTGGAAAGCTGCCGCGGTCATCCCCCTCTTCAAAGGGGGTGACACTCTAGATCCAAACTGCTACAGACCTATGTCCATCCTGCCCTGCCTTTCGAAAGTATTCGAAAGCCAAGTTAACAAACAGATCATCGACCATTTCGAATACCACCGTACCTTCTCCGCTATGCAATCCGGTTTCCGAGCTGGTCACGGGTGCACTTCAGCCACGCTCAAGGTCCTAAACGATATTATAACCACGATTGATAATAGACAGTACTGTGCAGCCGTCTTCATCGACCTGGCCAAGGCTTTCGACTCTGTCAACCACCGCATTCTTATTGGCAGACAAATTAGCCTTGGTTTCTCAAATGACTGCCTCGCCTGGTTCACCAACTACTTCTCAGATAGAGTTCAGTGTGTCAAATCGGAGGGCCTGTTGTCTGGACCTATGGCAGTCTCTATGGGGGTGCCACAGGGTTCAATTCTTGGGCCGACACTTTTCTCCGTGTATATCAATGATGTCGCTCTTGCTGCTGGTGACTCTCAGATCCACCTCTACGCAGACGACACCATTTTGTATACATCTGGCCCTTCATTGGACACTGTGTTAACAAACCTCCAAACGAGCTTCAATGCCATACAACAATCCTTCAGTAGCCTTCAACTGCTCTTAAACACTAGTAAAACTAAATGCATGCTTTTCAATCGAACGCTGCTAGCACCCACCCACCCGACTAGAATCACCACTCTCGACGGGTCTGACCTAGAGTATGTAGACAACTACAAATATCTAGGTGTCTGGTTAGACTGTAAACTCAACTTCCAGACTCACATAAAGAATCTCCAATCCAAAGTTAAATCTAGAATCGGCTTCCTATTTCGCAACAAAGCCTCCTTCACTCATGCTGCCAAACATGCCCTCGTAAAACTGACTATCCTACCGATCCTTGACTTCGGCGATGTCATTTACAAAATAGCCTCCAACACTCTACTCAGCAAATTGGATGTAGTCTATCACAGTGCCATCCGTTTTGTCTCCAAAGCCCCATACACTACCCACCACTGTGACCTGTACGCTCTTGTTGGCTGGTCCTCACTACATGTTCGTCGTCAAACCCACTGGCTCCAGGCCATCTATAAATCACTGCTAGGCAAATCCCCGCCTTATCTTAGCTCATTGGTCACCATAGCAGCACCCACCCGTAGTCTGCGCTCCAGCAGGTATATCTCACTGGTCATTCCCAAAGCCAACACCTCCTTTGGCCGCCATTCCTTCCAGTTCTCTGCTGCCAATGACTGGAACGAATTGCAAAAATCTCTGAAGCTGGAGACTCTTATCTCCCTCAATAACTTTAAGCATCAGTTGTCAGAGCACCTTACCGATCACTGCACCTGTACACAGCCCATCTGAAATTAGCCCACCCAACTACCTCATCCCTATATTGTTATTTATTTTGCTCTTTTGCACCCCAGTATCTCTATTTGCACATCATCTCTTGCACATCTAGCATTCCAGTGTTAATACTATTGTAATTATTCTGCACTATAGCCTATTTATTGCCTTACCTCCATAACTTGCTACATTTGCACACACTGTATATATATTTTCTGTTGTATTTCTGACTTTATGTTTTTTTTACCCCATATGTAACTCTGTGTTGTTTTTATTGCACTACTTTGCTTTATCTTGGCCAGGTCGCAGTTGTAAATGAGAACCTGTTCTCAACTGGCTTACCTGGTTAAATAAAGGTGAAATAAAATAAAAAATAAAATAAAAATGACAATTATTTCTCATGTATTTTTTAAATTGCTTACCACAGTCTAGCCCTGAGGTTCCAGAGTGTTAGGCCTACGTGGTTTTACGCTCTTCGGGCATTATGCTGCTCGTAAGTTGCTCTGGCCACAGCTGGGGGGTCTCAACATTAGTGTTCAGCTCTGTGTAGCATATCCAAACTGAGGTAAGGGAAAACAAAGAACCACAGAAAGGGCTGAAACGCATGCTTACCTCCCTAGCTGTGCAGGTGCAACGGACATGCCAGAGGATGTGGCAGAACCAACAGGTGGTGGTTGTGTCTGATGACAAATCTGTTTACAATAAAGTATCCCTCTGACAGACCACCATGCACCCTCTCACAGATGGACAACTCAAACAGTCAATAGCTGCAGTCACAATCAATCACTGCAGTAGTAAGGGATATAAAAACCTTGACAACAGTAGTGGAACAGAGAGATGTAAGGGAAGCTTTTGTCTCGATACACGACTCAGGTTACCCGAGCTGGATCCTCCAGGACACACAGGTCAAGGACAAAGAGGTGACCAGCAGCAGGGATATGGACAGGGGGAGTATGGAATCCAACATGAGCTGCACTATTACCTACACTCTTAGAAAAAAGGGTTCCAAAAGGGTTCTTCGGCAGGAAATTGGCTTAAAAATGCAGGCCGGGGGCAGCAGGAGCAGGGGTGCCAGGAGGTGGAGGTGGTGGGTGGGGCTTTTTAAACAGTCCTATAGAATCCAAACTAATGAAAGAGAGAGGAGAGGGAGAGGGTCACATACAGACGGGCCGGCCTGCCAAAACATCTCTGCCAAGCTCCCAGTGAGAGAGAATGGCCAAGAGTCTAGCTGCCGGCCCAGTTGGGTGATCTACAGTTTCCTGCCCCATAGGCCAGGCACGCAGCAATGGACAGCTCCATTAACACTGTAATAATTACTGGCTCTTATTTAGACGGAGACAACCCACTGGGCACACTATGTCATTTCAACTTGGATAATTGGGTAATATTTGGTTGAGACGTTGACCAATGGGGTTACAACCTATTTTCACCCACTCAAAAAGACAGACAAAAGTTAGTTGAATTTCCAATGTGTTATCACTATGCTTTCAAACGTCTAAAAGCACAACCAAATTCCAATGGAAAAACAATGTCTGAGTTTTGGTTTAGCTGTCACCCAAATGTCTATCAATGCGCTTTCAACCATTTAAAAGCACAGCAAAGTTCAAATGTCAGATATTTTGTTTATTTATTAAACAGATGAATATGATATCACTGTGCTTCATCTAATATCAGAACCAAATTACCTGGATTGCAGTTGAGATTACATTAAAAGTACATGGTGCAAGTGATCAATGCTGTTTGAGATTCTGCACTGATTATTACAGCAATTGTAAAGATCTCCACAGACTTGCAATTACCTATGCATGCTATCTTGAACAAGTGTTCAATATGATTACATAAGAAGAAATGTATAGTTACAGTAACCTCAAAATGTGGCCATAGATGTGTTACTCATTTTAAGGTTGAATGTTACATTAGTTTGTAAAATAGCCTTAACTATAGGCTATTTACTATATTACAAAAGTAATATTGAATTGTGTTTGGTTGACAACACAACCAAATATCAACATTTAAAGGAGATTTATCTACTGCTTGGATAGTTTCATCTGAGCCACTGGCTTAATCCCATTCTTTACCTTTTATTTTTGGTTGAGTTGAAGACATGAATCCAACATATTATTTGCTAACTTGTCGACAAGTTAATAGGCTATGTATTGTATTTCAAACGTGATATTGAATTGTGTTTGGTTGTCAACACAACCAAATATCCAGTTTGTCTACGAATGAATAATTGACATGTTGGATTCACATCTCCATCGCAACCAAAAATCTAAGTTATAGAATATGACAAAATCAAATCAAATGCACTTTAAATAAAGTTTAATTTGATTTAGTCCTATTCTTTAACTTTGATTTTTGATTGAGCTGGAGACGTTGAATACACCATATACATTTTTGATCTCCTTCTAATGTTGATATTTGGTTGCGTTGACAACCAGACACAATTCAATATAACTAAATATCATTACATTTTAAATCAACCAGAGCTTGAAACCCTAGGTCTATTGTATTGTCTATTTTTAGTTGAATTATGGGTTGAATTCAAACAATTGCTGATGATGACTTTGCAGACCTAAATAGCATCATTGATGCTTCACAATACTATCCTAAATGACATAGTGAAAAGAAGGAAGCCTGTACAGAATACAAATATTCCAAAACATGCATCCTGTTTGCAACAAAGCACTCAAGTAATACTCCAAAAAATGTGGCAAAGCAATTAATTTTCTGTCCTGAATACAAAGTGTTATGTTTAAGATAAATCCAATACAACACATTACCTAGTACCACTCTCCATATTTTCAAACATGGTGGTGGCTGCATCATGTTATGGGTATGCTTGTAATCGTTAAGGACTGGAGTTTTTCTGGATAAAAAATAAACAAAATGGAGCTAAGCACAGGGAAACTCCTAGAGGAAAACCTGGTTCAGTCTGCTTTCCACCAGACACTGGAAGATGAATTCACCTTTCAGCAGGACAATAACCTAAAACACAAGGCCAAATTAACACTGGAATTGCTTACCAAGAAGACAGTGAATGTTCCTGAGTGGCCGAGTTACAGTTTTGACTGAAATCTATCTGAAAATCTATGGCAAGACCTGAAAATGGTTGTCTAGCAATGATCAACAACCAATTTGAAAGAGCTTAAATAATTTTTGCAGGAATAATGGGCAAATGTTGCACAAACCAGATGTGGAAAGCTCTTAGAGACTTATCCAGAAAGACTCAAAGCTGTAATCGCTGCCAAAGTTGCTTTACAAAGTATTGACTCAGAGGTGTGAATAGTTAAGTAGATGAAATATTCCTGTATTTCATTTACAATATGTTTTCAAAACATTCTAAAAACATGTTTTCACTTTGTGATAATGGGTTATTGTGAGTAGTTGGGAGAGAATTTGTATTTATTTAATCAATTTTGAATTCAGGCTATAACACAACAAAATATGGAATAAGTCAAGGGGTATGAATACTGTAACGTTGAAAATATGACTTTTTTTAAGATACAAATTCAACATACTTTATACAAGGTTTGTCTATGTTGAAATTTGGTTACCATAATGACATAATCCAGTGGATGAAATTTCACTCTCAAAACAACAAATCCATATATTTCCACGTAGATTCCACTTCACAATAAATTGGCAAATTACGTTGAAACAACGTTGATTCAACCAGTTTGTGCCCAGTGGAAATCAATGACATATTGAGACCAAGGGGGTTAGCCTATATACTGTTGCATTTAGATGAGTCTGTTGGCAACTTGGCATGCTAAAATCATATCATAATGAAAAATGTTCAGCCCCTACATATCTAATAAAATTATCAGTCCAATGAGTCCAAAGATGGTAGAACTCAACCCTTCCACTGCTACCCAGTCATTTAACCACTGGTTACAATAACTGAGTATATTACATCATTTGACCACTTAAGACCTAACTGAAGTCCACCATACTCCATTTTAAGACCATAGTTGAATTTTAGTCTTGCTCCTTACGTTCAGTTATCAAGATTATCAAGCCCTGTCAGATTAATTCACTCAATGTGAAAAAAAGATCATACAATAGACACTTAACCGCCTTTCCGTCCACCGACACCTCCATTTCCCTGTTGACTCTCAGTGACAGCATTTGGAAGATTCCACTATAAAGCCCTCACATCGCTCCCCGTCTCCGTCTCCATTCCAAATCCCCTGCTGACTGAGTCAGACAGCGACAATATTGATGGTGTATTCTCAGTATTAAAGGTTTGTTCAAGTGTCTACAGCCAGGGTTACCCCACCAAAAACAGACAGGCAGGGTCTCTGTCCAGCCACTTAGAAAACAGAGGGATTGACACGTATCCCTCAGACTATGCTTTACTAACTCTATGCACTTTATTTATTATTTCTCGTGTTTTTTTAAAATATTTTATTTTGATATTGAATACTGCACTGTTGTTTAAGCATTTCACTGTACTCGTGCATGTGTGTGGGCGATGGGATGGACGGAGTCAGGCGCAGCAGTGTGAAGAAGGAATATGCTTTATTCAGCCCAATAAGGTAGTCCGCAGCAATGCGTAAACACCATCCCAGTGTGACTTAAATGCGTACTGGGAACCAAACATACACAGGTAAATATTCCCGGCGATAAGATAACAAAATGCTCAACCGAGCATGCGATACTTCCACAAAGTAACAATCACACACAAAGACATGGGGGCCAGAGGGAACACTTATACAGGTAGTGATGAGGGGATATGAACCAGGTGTGTGGAAAAACGAGACAAAACAAATGGAATGATGAGATGAGGAGCGGCAGTGGCTAGAAGGCCCGTGTTGACGAACGCAGAAGCATGCCCGAACAAGGAGAGGAGGCAGTTTCGGAGGAAGTCGTGACAATGTCACAAATAAAACTTGAAACTTGCATCCTTTTGCATCAGCTGGTTGTGTATTGTCCTTATCTTGTTTAGTGAATTACACTGAACAAAAATATAAACGCAACATGTAGTGTTGGTACCATGTTTCGTGAGCTGAATTAAAAGTCCCCCAGAATTTTTCCATACGCGCAAAAAGCTTATTTAGCTCAAATTTTGTGCACAAATTTGTTTACATCCCTGTTAGTAAGCATTTCTCCTTTGACAAGATTATCCATCCACCTGACAGGTGTGGCATATCAAGAAGCTGATTAAAAAGCATGATCATAACACAGGTGCACCTTGTGCTGGGAACAATAAAAGGCCACTCTAAAATGTGACGTTTTATCACACAACACAATGCCACAGATGTCTCAAGTTTTGAGGGAGCGTGCAATTGGCATGCTGACTGCAGGAATGTCCACCAGAGCTGTTGCCAGATAATGTAATGTTCATTTCTCTACCATAAGCCGCCTCCAACGTCGTTTTAGAGAATTTGGCAGTGCGTCCAACCGGCCTCACAACCGCAGACGGCGTGTAACCACGCCAGCACAGGACCTCCACATCCGGCTTCTTCACCTGCGGGATGGTCTGAGACCAGCCACCCGGACAGTTGATGAAACTGTGTGTTTGCACAACCTAAAAATGTCTGCACAAAATGTCATAAACCGTCTCAGGGAAGCTCATCTGTGTGCTTGCCGTCCTCACCAGGGTCTTGAACTGACTGCAGTTCGTTGTCGTAACCGACTTCAGTGGGCAAACGCTCACCTTTGATGGCCACTGGCACGCTGGAGAACTGTGCTGGGGTTATGGTATGGGCAGGCATAAGCTACGGACAATGAACACAATTGCATTTTATCTATGGCAATTTGAATGCAGCGAAATACCGTGACGAGATCCTGAGGCCCATTGTCGTGCAATTCATCCGCCGCCATCACCTCATGTTTCAGCATGACAATGCACGGCCCCATGTCGCAAGGATCTGTACACAATTCCTGGAAGCTGAAAATGTCCCAGTTCTTCCATGGTCTGCATACTCACCAGACATGTCACCCATTGAGCATGTTTGGGATGCTCTGGATCGACCTGTACGACAGCATGTTCCAGTTCCCGCCAATATCCAGCATCTTCGCAAAGCCATTGAAGAGGAGTGGGACAACATTCCACAGGCCCCAATTAACAGCCTGATGAGCTCTATGTGAAGATGTGTCACGCTGCATGAGGCAAATGGTGGTCACACCAGATACTGACTTGTTTTCTGATCCACACCCCTCCCTTCTTTTAAGGTATCTATGACCAACAGATGCATATCTGTATTCCCAGTCATGTGAAATCCATAGATTAGGGCGTAATAAATGTATTTCAATTGACTGACTTCCTTATATGAACTGTAACTCAGTAGAATCTTAGAAATTGTTGCATGTTGCGTTTATATTTTTGTTCAGTGTTTAACTAAACGCAGTACTGTTGGGTGCACGTGTTTGCATTTGTGAACATAGCGAGAGATTGACTGTCCCCACAGGGAATTAAACCTCTGAACCTTTTGCCCTGTGTCTTGACCAGACCCCTCCCCCTTTACACACACTCCTGAGCATCCTCTCTCTGACCCCTCTGCGTCATAATCTTCACACCTCTTCTGCCCATCTCACTCCACTGATAGCCGTTTCTACCTGTCCTCTCACTCTCAGTATTCACTCTCTCCCTGCATCTCTAGCTCTCCACATCCAAGACAGTATATCTACCCTGTCTATGCTGTTTGCAATTTCCACTTTCGTAGAATTTCACATTAAGGTGTGTCCGTACAGAGCCTCTTTATCTTCCATCCCTCACCTCTTCCCTCTCTTCCTACTGTACGACAGTCAAAACCTCTAAAGGAAATATTCAAGTCTTCATGTAATCGACAGAGCTTTCCAACGACGTAATAGGCCTTGATTTTAAACATTTCTATTTAATCTGATCATGATTTGTCCCAACCTCATTTGCTACCCACCAGACAGTGTGCGAAAAATACAAATGACCCCTTGTACTGTCCAAGACAGTGATGCAGAACAATGTTTAAATTCAGTTCAGGGCCATAAAAAAAAACAGACACGAATTGACGGACTAGCTGTTCGAGACGCCCTCATCAAATGCTCAGTATACTATGTTTTCAAGACCCATGTTGTAATGTTTGGATATGCAACTCTGTACCACTATTAATGACTTTAAAATAACAATGGGTCCCGCCTCACAATTAATCTGATACAGACAACATGGGTGTAACCATGGTTGACCATGTCATCTCTGTGACTAAACCAAGACAAAGAAAGAAAATAACTAGAAAGATTTTGGTTGAGTTGTTGTTGTCTGGTGTCTTTATTGGGGCAGAAGAACTGAATGATCTATATCAGACCCAGGAGCCCCTCTGGAGCTGGCATGGACTGATTCGACTCTTGTCTAACAGGGCACATGCTCCCAACTTATTGTCAACGCTATGCCAGGGTGGCACTAACCGCTCATGCCATCTCAGTTTTTATCTTGGCATTTTGAAGGCATACAATCAAAGTGTGCGAGCTTTGCGTGTGTGTGTGTACACTTGAACAGTGTTGAGTCTAGGTGTCTCAAGGCAGCCGTGTGTGCCAGGTTCACATAAACAGGTGTATGTGGTAAGAGAGAGCAGGAAAGAGTGGAAACGGGAACGTGTGAGACTGATTGTGTGCTTGAGTGAAACATTCTAACAAGTGTGTGTGTGTGTGTGTGTGTTTCAATGTGAGGCTTGATGAGTGTGTATGCACGCGCACAGTAAAACACAACATGTGCCTACAACAACACAGGGCCAGACGGCCAGACTGCTTGCCTGCATGACTGGCTAACCCTAACCCTGACAGGCTGACTTCACGCCTGGCTCTCGCTGCTGTTTGCATTGGAGCTGGAAGCTGCTCAGACAGAGACAGGAACACTCAACAAATAGTGTGAAAATAAAGGATTCACACTTATAAAAGGACAGGCTGGCTCACACACAGCACAGAGGAAAGTCACATGGTTGCACACACAGAAAGACAGTCTTATAGGCTGAAGAGGAGTTGAACTGATTTCAGGGAACTAATAGCCTATTTTAAGTCAGTTCAACAAATATTTGGGAAAATACAGTAAGACATAATTTTCTCACATATGGATGGTGAGGGAGAAGTTTTAGGCATCTAGGCAAGTTGGAGAAATACCAAACAGGAGAGTGAAAATATTTGTCAATTGGATATCCTGCAATAGGCACACAATGCCCCATCTGGTGGTCAGTAAAAATATTGTATCCATCCCGTAAAAAAAAAGAAAAAAAATAGTTGATTGGTTGGTTCGCTATCAGTGGTGTGTATTCATGGATGTCAAGGGAAGCCAGGCTTCCCCAAAAGATTTACCAATTCACAAGAGGCTGAATGTACTGTATCTCACCAGAGAAAGCATCAGCGCGAGCGAAATAGCGCCCCTCTGTCTCTGTATGTGTAGGTAATGTTAGAAATTGCGTAATTCAAATCTGGTATTGGAATAAGAATCAAGAGATCTTCAATCCAAGCTTAATTTATTATATGCAAAATGTATGTATGATAAGTATGAAGGTTCGTATATACGGGTCCACTGAAATACCACGCAGGGCACTCAGAGAACTAAACCATTGTTTACAGGTTATTTCTCAAATACTCTGACAGAGAGTTCCCACCTCTTCTGTTGGCCAATCAGAGTAAAGGACTGAGTGTGGTTTAGACTTTACTCAGCCAATCCGTTGGCGCGCGGGTTAGTCCCACCCCTTGGTGCTCCACCGCTTGGCGCTCCACCGTTCCCAGGCATAAGTTGCTATCATAATAACCTGTGGAGTCAGCACCCAAAAGACACCCCTCCAATCTGTACTCCATGTACCCACGTTCAAGGACGGTTTCACAGACAACAAAGAGAGAGTGTTCGTATCTGTAAGAAATACAAGTCTTATCTGTCCTACCCCTAACGTTCCTTACATGAATCACAGCCTGTTATGTGAAACAATTTATATCAGTATAGTACAAACCTATGCTCCTCATTAATGCATTCCTTCTAAGTTATTCATCACATACAGATCCAATTATGAGAAAAATAGAACCCAACAATCCCCCTTTTGACACCCTCTAGGGTGTCACTCATTAAAATACAATACAAACAAAAATAAACACTTTTATTAATAGACAATTTGATAATAAAAGGCCTTCAGTCCTTCCATCTACACCCAACTTGCAAACGGTTGGCTACCAGTCACCCAGGAACTTCAAACCTTCACATAAGGAAAGACAAACATCCACAATGGTTAGCTTGATTAATAAAGCATAAAACACAAACAGGGAAGTAAATTGTGGCCCCCTTTAGACACCCTCTAGGGTGTCACTCCTCCAAGTCTGGTAGGTCATATCCTTAATTCCTTAGGTCGAAGTCCGGGATTGGGCCGTATCTCACCATCTGTTTGGAAACCACCTTCTCCATCTCCTTTTCTCACCAACCCTCAGACACAGGAAATAAGACAACATCCACAAAGAACAAGTATACCCATAGAAGCTATAACTTCACCCAGAATTGTCACAACAATAGTTTTCCATTTACCAAATATGTTATCAAACCAACCGTTTATGGAGCTATCAATACCAGAGTTCTCAGCCAGTTCGTTCGCCAGCGTGGTGAGTCCCTCAAGCGCTTTGGTCACGGACCCGTCCGGTGCTGTGTTGTTGGAGATGAAAGTACAGCACATATATCCAAACAGAACACAAACCCCGTCCCGCTCAGCCAAAAGCATATCTAAAGCTATTCTATTCTGCCATGTCATTAAGCTAGTTGCCGCTGTCTGCTCAGCTAATGCCTTTATTGCATCACGAGTGTGGTTTATAAATCTTTTGCTGGTTATATTAAATATAATTTATCCAATCTACATTCTTATTAATTGTTGACCACCAGAAAATACTTAATTCAAACCCAGCTGCGATCTGATTCCTAGCTTTGAATTGTTCTGGAACCCCTCGAGGTACTCCTATCCCATCAATATATATATCCTTTCATCAAAGGATCCCGGGAGGAGGTCCTACTTTCTACGTGACAACTCACCAGTCTCTGACACGTTTGATTGTTTACATATGTAGGTGAGTTCACAATCAGTTATCACCACACAACCATCAGATGTCAGCACGGGCCTGGTTTTGGATCCTAAAATCCTCTGGCTGCAACAAAGAAGAGAGATTAGTCATGGTCTCTTTTAGTTGTGACATTCTCTGTGTGGGAGCAGGAGCTAAGATGCCCTACCCTGTATCCTATCTTATTAGTCTTAGAAAAACAATAAGAATCCCCTGTGACTTCAAACGGAGGCAACCCAGGTTGGGATGACTTTGTTATCGGGGGAAACAGATAGTGCAAGTTACCATAAGACTCTTTCACCACATTCCCAGGTGGCTTGCATGGAGGATAAACCTGACAGAGAGTTAAAGCCTGTCAAGGGGAACGGAGTAGTTGTCAACCTTGGTTTGGCTGTCCTACAGGCATAACAGTCCTCTTTAGACCGTATACTGAATCCATTCCAACCACAGGTTAAAATCTATTTACTCCGTCTCCATCTGTACTACTTCCTTCAGGTCTATAGTTTGCACTGTCTCACTACCTCCCTCAGAGAGGTTTACTCTATAGGGTGCCCCAGTTGAAGAAGATATCTCACTTGTCAGGTCTGTAATCTGTTTTAGCATAATTCAGACTTTCAGACAGTACCTACTCTCATATGGGTCGCACTGCCATTTCTGATAATTCCCTACTTTCACAATACTACACCTGTCCCTAAACTGTGTATGGAGATTGACATATCCCCCCCCCCGCTTGGTATAAGCAACTACATAGTCCCAGGATGTACATGGTGACATACATATGGCAATGTCCTTCCCTAAAGTCCCTAGTATTTCCCCTTTCCCTTCGTCTAGCTGTCTCCTATGCCTTTTCAACTTGTGTTAGGTTAACTACCACTTCTGGCTGAAACAGGAGGGTCCGTGTGTGTTAGGAATATGGCCCCCATAATCAGACAGCTACCTACCGTCAGGAGACCTGTGAATCCCCACCCTCGCCCTGAGAACATGTCAGACGCCAGAGGCCAACCCATTGCTTTACCTTCTATCGAACTCACACAGGGATGATCAGACAGGGTAAGGGAATCTTCGTTAAGGAGCCAACCCCGAGCCCTAGTGGTGATCGGTTCTTTCTCCTAACTCTGTGTTTGTTCGTCAGGTGTAGCTAGGTTTACCTTTTTGCAGTGAGTGACATGCACCCAGATGGATCTCTCAGCTATTCTGCTGGCAAAGGCAGTACTTGGTAGGGCCCTTCCCGCCAGGCCTGCTTCAGTCTCCTGGTTAGATAGAGTGGGTCACCTTCTCCTTTAGTTCACCTGTGGGGCACAAAACCTCTGACATACAGGTGTGGTTAATAAACTATCATACATGTTTTTTTTGTTGTTTTTTTTTAAGTATTTTGTCCTCTCCTTCGTATATATTTAATATTTAATCCTACCATCTCCTACCATACCATCCATCCCCCATTTGACACATGATTTGGCCATGTGTCAATACTTCCACCTACCTAAACAATCCTTTAGTTAATATTGGTAATTCATTATCCAATTGCCATCCCTCCACTCTCTCTTCTGTTATTTTATGGTTCAAATCATATATATTATTACCAAATTATAATCTTCTTCACACTTTGCACAGTATTACAAATTACCCTCAACTTAGTAAAATAAACTATCTTAAAGTCCTCCTCTCATGCCTTTAGAATTTACTAGTGTGGATGATTAAAATAACACCAGAATGTTAAAACAGAGTTCAGAGGCCATTGAAATCATTTAACGAACTGTTTAATCCCATAGTATACTAAACATTACCATTATTCTAAATATTTCATAAATGTTAGTTATCCCAAGTGTTCATTAAGTCCTCATGACATTCATTCTCATAAGAAATCATATATACCCCAAACTCAGCCAAAACCTAAAAACTCCATAAAATTCACTGTGTGTGTGCTCCTCTAAGACCTATCACCCTTGACCTGCTGAAAACCCCCCATAATTGAAACAACAAGGCTTTATAAACATCATACTAGGTGTGTTGTTTTTTGTTTGAAAAACCCAATTTGAAAAATAACAACCACAAATATAGTTAGGCTCAACTTAATTTGGTAGCCCTCTCTTATGACCTAAATACTGCCTAACTGAGATGAGCTAATCTCTTTCTCCTGGTTATAATCTAAAGATGGTAGTACACACAAAACATGATACAGATATCCCCAGTCTTAACCCATCAATAATTGTTTGTATCAATCTAATTCCTCATAACTAATCTATAAAACCACTCAAAATTCCTCGAGTATACAATGATTATTTAATTGATTACCCTAACTCTGCTACATGTGATCTCATCTCAAATGATCCATTATCAATTATTTGTTCAACCCCCTAGGAAAATCTGTCTCCCCTTCTATTGTTCCTGTCCCCCCTGTAAATGTCATATTTGAGTTTTTAGCCAATACAATCACGGTTACATCAAATGTTCCCTCAGTTAATGGTATTTTCTTCCTAATATAACTTCCCTAAATATCATCCCCTGCCTTTACTCTACTGTCCTTCTATCATTACTGGATCAATGATAATAACTGTAATAACTATCAATAATAATTGTAATAACTATTTCACATTAAATTGTGTCTTTTTTCTGATAATGTTATAATTGTAGCCTATTCCATCACTTTAGTTTAAAATATAAGTTTATGTAACAAATCCATAACCCACCACAGGCTGGCGCTATTCCCCCATCTGCGATTCTCTCAAAGTAAATACTTTATTTTCCCACAACCAGCCACGTCATCACGCCACGTCATCTCCCCCGTCTAGCCAGCCCTTCCGTCTCAAACACCCTAGTAGCAAAAATAAAACACACTCTCTAACAGCGTTCTGCATTTACCTCTATCATCGGGTTTAAGAACTAACGTAACAACCTTAACCATTCTCTATTGCTGTAGTAACGTCTTGTTTGGTTCAGTTTATTTATTACGGAGTGTCCATAATACTATAATAATACATAATTGAATTCCCCTCATGCATACAGATTTCACCTTATGCCATTTAAATGCAAAATAAACCATAATAGTTTAATGGAGCCCCCTATTGGCTCTCCCCTACCTATACATTTCTTCCATAACCACATTAGTTATGGTCCGATTAGCCATTAAACCTTATCACATGATCAAACAACGCCACAACCTTAAACTCATATGGGGCGGCAGGCAGCTTAGTGATCAATAGCGCCGCGCCAACAACCGAGAGGTCGCCGGTTCCAATCCCCGAGCCGACCAGGCGAAACATCTGCCGATGTGCCCTCGAGCAAGGCACTCAACCCCAATCGCTCCTGCAAGTCGCTCTGGACAAGAGCGTCTGCCAAATCACCAAAAATGCAAATGTAAATATTCTCTACTTTCTCACCCATCTCATCCCTCGTCAGAAACCCACATGCACCTCTCAAATAATCACCCCGTGGTGTTCCCAGCCAACTCCCAGTCTCTCCTGGCTCCAAAAGCCACACTTTCGCTCTCTCCAGCCCCTCCCCTCGCAACTCTCTCTCCAGTGTTCGGTGGGAGAAGGCTCTTTTGAAGAGATGTTTTTCGTTTTAGTGTTCCCAATATTCTGCCGTTATTTAAAGTACTTTAGTCTATTTATTTAAATCAAATCATTCCCACCTAATTAGTTAAAGTTGGTGCATATTTATATTTCAACGATAAACCGAATTATTTCAGTCTAATTGTTTAACCAGTATTTTGCAGGGTCAAACATCAAACGTTAAATCAAATAATAAACCAAAAAGCCTCAACCCAAGCACCTAAAACCAGTATTATGCTATGTCAAACATCAAACATTAAATCAAATAATAAACCGAATTGCTTCAACACAACTATTCAAAACCAGTATTATGCTATGTCAAACATCAATAACAGGTTATACGGTTTTAAGCAACCACAAACCCAACAGTTATCCCCCAAATTTATACAGTTTGGACAGGCACAGACGTCTTTGATTCCCAATTAGTTTTCTATCCAAGGTATACAGGTTTATCATTCACACTCTCATGCATACTCACCCTGTCTTAAAGAATTTTAAGTGTCTCATTTGAACCTAGTCATATCTAGTCTGAACTGATTGTGCCATAGCGTCGCACTGCCTATTTATTTAAAGTACCTCCTATGGGTGTCTTTTTGTTAACGTTTGCACAATTTAAACTTTATTTCCTAATTGTAATTCTCATTATTTACTGTTTTAAAATATTGTTTGTATTCTCATCCAAAATGGTACACAGTTATTACACAGTTAAACGTAGTATACAGTTATCACACTCACTCACAATACACAGTCATAATCCTATCACAGTCATAAATGACACACTTACTTTAAGTCATTTAGCAGACGCTCGTATCCAGAGCGACTTACAGTTAGTGAGTGCATAATACTTTTTTTTTTTTCATACTGGCCCCCCGTGGGAATGGAACCCACAACCCTGGCGTTGCAAACGCCATGCTCTACCAACTGAGCTACATCCCTGCCGGCCATTCCCTCCCCTACCCTGGACGACGCTTGGACAATTGTGCGCCGCCCCATGGGTCTCCCGGTCGCGGCCGGCTACGACAGAGCCTGGATTCTAACCAGGATCTCTAGTGGCACAGCTAACACTGCGATGCAGTGCCTTAGACCACTGCGCCACCTCTTTGAATGTCCATATTCAGTATTTTATTTCAAACCCAACTGTGCATTAATAAATATATCGTTCTGTCAGCGTCATTATGGTAGGCCTACACCACAGACACTATTATCTGACATGCACACCCACTTGCGTCCAGCCGAACTATGAGAGAGAGAGCTCAACATTGAGCAATACAAAGTTCAAGCTGCAGACTGTAGGGATAGAACGCTCACTGTCTAGGTAGAGGTTTGGGTGCTGCATTGTGACTGCCACTGACTAACCGGCCGCAGGTCAGGGCATACTGTTACCCTGTGACACAAAGTGAGCGCTATTTCTGAACTTGTAGAAGTTCCAGCTGGACCAAATTCAAGTCAGACTTCAGTAAATTAAAGGGACGGGTCAGCTGCACCATGATTAGCATACACACCTATCAGTCATACTCACAACTTCCGATTCTACACGGGCCCATTCTCTATGTAGAACTTACATTTACATTAGTCATTTAGCAGACGCTTTTATCCAGAGCGACTTACAGTCACTGCATACATTTTCATACTGGCCCCCCATGGGAAACGAATCCACAACCCTGGCGTTGCAAGCGCCATGCTCTACCAACTGAGCTACAGGGGACTACAATACCTGTGTCCTCTCTCTGTTGCTTTAGCAACAACATCGAAATGCGTGTAACCATGGGGCAAAACAGATGAGGTTGGCTTAGATTGTTAACATGTAAGCTATATTCCAATTTGTAAGTCGCTCTGGATAAGAGCGTCTGCTAAATGACGTAAATGTAAATGTATATTAAGTCTCCAATGTTTATTGAAATCAAATTCATTTGCATAATAACCACTTATTGTTTCAAATATTTGTATCGACATGAAATCAGTCAAAACACCTCAAAACAAGACATGGTATCAATAACACGATGAAGCATGCTGAAAGCCACTTATGATTCCCCACATTGCAGTGTCATTCTTGCTAGCAATCTGGCCATCCAAAATCACAACAGGCTGATTTATGCCTCATGGAAGCGCGTACATCGTTTTCGTGACGTTGTCAGCCAACTCATCGATGTAGCTAGATGCTAAATAATTGTATTGTAAACACACACAATCTATTCACTTACTCCTGCAAATACAACAACCTTCTGTGTTTCCTGAGCTGCATCTTCAATTCCGTATGTCCATCTTCTATAAATTGGAAAAAATGTTAACTCAGCTATCCAGCAGTTTTTTCAACAGATAAAGTTAGCTAGCTAATTGAGATGACGTTACCAAAATTAGCTAACTCGTCATGTTAGCCATGTTAGCTAAGATCTTTATTAGTATTTTTTTTGCATATTTGGACAGTACTTGATTAGACAGTAATTGGTATAGTTGATGAAATATATTTATCTACAAATGCCAACCATGTGAAATCTCACGTGCATGTGGTCATGCGCAGAATGAAATTGAACAAAACTGGGACCTTACTACTATTACAGGTGTAGGATCTTAATTTTAGCCAGTTTGCTACAGCAGGAAAATAATCCTGCAGCAACAGAAACTGTGAATTATTA